>NC_133126.1:100561515-100846473 GCF_048418815.1 Hemitrygon akajei
TGCCTAGGCCTCCGTGTCTCTGCCTGGGAGGCGGTCCTGCCCAGGATGCGGCCCGCCCTGAGGACTCCGACCCTTTCCACCCATTGCTCCCTACGGGTTGTGCCTGCACCTGCCCAGGGTTCCGCGTCTTGCCCGGGCCTCCGTGTTCCTGTCTGGGAGGCGGCCCTGCCCAGGAGTTATGCGCCCACCCCAGGGGGCTCTTCTGCCTGCCACGAACTCTGGGATCCTCCTGCCCTGCCTGAACTCTGGAATCCTGCTCTGCCTACCTGCTCCGTCTGCCTCGCCAGAACTCTGGAATCCTGCTCTGCCTGCGTCCTGCATTTGGGTCCATTCCATGTCCACTCCTGACACTAAGTGATTGAGCTTATAACTCTTTTCCGGGGGAGGGGCAATGGAATGCTAAAAACAAGAGGGTATAGGTTTAAGATCAGAAGCGAGAGATTTAAGAGAGCCATCATGGGCAGCTTCTTCATGAGAAGAGTGGTATGTAGTTGGAATGAGCACATTACCAACATTTAAAAGCCAACTGGATGAGTATATGGATAGGAGGTTTGAAATATTGAGGAATGTTAGAAGCTCCAGTTGACTATTTGGAAGTTTGGTTGACCACAGAGCTTGGCAGAATGTTTGCAGATGTTTGCATTCCAGTTGAGAAGGTAGGAGGTGTCTAGATGGACGAATTGAGTCAAAGAACCTATTTTCATGCTGTATGACTCTATAACATACCAAAGCCCCTTAGTGTAGACTTTGGTGTAACATAGCTAATGTTACCAGACATTATTGAAGCTAATGTATGAACACAGTAGCCAATTTACACACAGCAAAATGTTAACAACTAGAACATTCCTCAATGATGTTGAGTTTGGGATGAATATCAACAAGGATACTAAGAACATCCCTGAAAGCCATCACCTGAAACATTAACTTTCTTTCTCCCTTCACTGATGCCATCTTACCTGCTGAGTATTTACAAGATTCTTTGTTTTTATTTGGTGGTCTGAACAACTATCTTGTTCTCCAAAATGATGTCAACTAACAGAGCAGAGAGGACCTTGGTTCAACATTTCATCCAGAAAACTCCCTGGATATCCAACAGCTGAGCATCATTTGTCTGGACAAAGGAAGTCCAAGTCCACTGGCGTGGAACCACGTGCCAAGGAGCAACTATCCACCTGAAAACTTCTAGAGAGCCAAAAATGAAGATTCCCAAGCAGTGAACAGTATAGTTCAGTGGAATCAAACCAACCAGAGACAAAGCTGCAACTTTTGTGCAATTGAAATACTGAAATGGAGCACATCAGTGGAGAAAACTGCTTTACACCATTGTATAATGATGAACATGGATTTGCAGGCCACGGGAACTTGTGAAAACTAGTAACTTGCCAATCTAGACAGTTAGCCTGAAATACACCAGGCATGCTCATTTTAACCGTCTCTCCCTAAATGCCATAGTGCCAAATAGTTTGCTCAACAACTTCAGAACTTGGAGATCAACCAAAGACTACTGTGGGTCTACAGCGGTGAGCAATGAACCTTCAGTGCACTCTAAACCTCTGTAGAATGTGTAGCGTTACACGGGAGGCACAAGGAGCTCGTTTATTTAAGAGATTTTAAAAATTGCCACTCTGAAGCTTTCTACAAAACATTGATGCAAGTTAATGAGCCTTTAGTCCTGTACTGCAGTCCTTAAAAGGAGACAGCCTTAAAGTAATGAAAGTTCATAACTAATGTCATATACGCTTCAGGATCCGAAGTAAATAAAGTCCTGATGAAGGGTCTTGGCCCAAAACGTAGACTGTATATTCTCATCCATAGATGCAGCCTGACCCGTTGAGCTCCTCCAGCACACTAGGTGTATTGCTCTAGATTTCCAGCATCTGCAGTACCTCCTGTGCCCAAAATAAATTGGGTGGGTTTTTAAACAGTAACTCATCAACCACAGTCATTGTCTCCCTTATAGATGCCAGCATGTTAGCCCAGATTTTTTTTCATGATTTAACATTAACTCCTCAGCTGTCTCAATAGGTTTAAGGAGGTACATGTAATGTAATGCCAGCAGCAAGGCAACAATCCCTCCCCCACCAGCAAAACAGCATCAATGACCTCCACCGAGCACTCAAGTGTGCAGCAAAGCATCAATGAAGACACAGACCTGCAGTACCCAAAGACTACTCGTTCACCCAGTATTCGACATACCACAGGCTCTCTTTTCCCCCTAATAAGGGAAAAAGAGGTGCCCTGTTTCATAGCGAGAGGGGAGACATAACAAACAACTCGTTGATTTATGACGTTAAAAGTCTGTTGCGTCGCTTTTCCCGAGCTCTGTGCCCAGAGAATCGGCATCGGAAAGGCTCAGGTCTCTGGGCACACGGCCCATGGCAGCTTACCCGCTGCTCCCAATTTTCCGTGTTCTCCTACGACACTTTAGTCAGGGACACTGGCATTGAATCAGCCCGACTCCAGAGCCACAGAAATCCGGCACCCTGAAGGCACCCTAGTTATCCAGGTTGTGTCCTTGGCATATCAAAAAGCAGCCAGTTGTGAGGCACCGAGAGCGGGTCCCATTCCTGCAAAGAACCAAAGTCAGGGTGTAAGAGATACAAAGGACAGAAATAGAGCTGTTTCCGAAGATGCAAGCAAAGGAGTCGCCCTTAATGCCATCATA
This sequence comes from Hemitrygon akajei, assembly GCF_048418815.1. Taxonomy (NCBI): domain Eukaryota; kingdom Metazoa; phylum Chordata; class Chondrichthyes; order Myliobatiformes; family Dasyatidae; genus Hemitrygon; species Hemitrygon akajei. Next base: position 100,564,181 of record NC_133126.1, read on the forward strand.
ACTTTGCTCTATTTCAACACATATCTCCAGATTGTTTTTCTCATAACTTGTGATTAGACAATCACAAGAGCCCATGGTATTACAGTAAAGTTACTAACATGGTTAGAGCATTGGCTGATTGGTAGGAAGCAGCAAGTGGCAATAAAAGGATCATTTTCTGGTTGGCCGCCAGTGAATAGTGGGGTCCCACAGGGGTCAGTATTGGGACCACTTCTTTTTATTCTGTATATTAATGATTTAGATGATGGAATAGATGTCTTTGTTGCCCAGAATGTTTTTTTTTTTGTTGTTTTTTTTTAAATTTTTTAATTAGTTTTTCAAAACATTTTACAAAATTAAAAACCCCAAATCCCAATGAGGAGCATTAATACTGTGCAAGATTAAGTATACAATAACAATATGCTACAAAGGAAGAGAGTTTAACAAAAAAGCACCTAAATTGAAGACAAGTGAGCTTAGTGTCCTCCCCAAGCTCCACAACACAAGAAAAAAACAACTCCAGACCAACCACCACACAGTATAAAGAGTATAAGTCCAGACAGTCAAACTCCCAGACTGTAAATACACTTAGTAACAGAGGATAATAATGCCTACTACCAGAAAAAAAAAGGAGCTGAAAGCAAGGGACCGAAAAGAAGAAAAAAAAAGAAAAAAAAACCCTAGTCAAGAGGAAGGTTATGAAAGTACTCGATAAAAGGTCCCCAGACCTTATGGAACTTTAGATCTGAATTCAGAACTGAATAATGAATTTTTTCGCGGTCCAAGCAGGCCATAATGTCGTTAAGCCATTGCGCATAAAACGGCCATTTGTATCAGATATTTTATTATGGAGTTCAAAAGGAATATTTGAGTTAATAAGAATGGAAACTCCCCTAGCTTTAGCGGCAAAGGATGAATGAAAATGCTGACCTGCCCACTTTGACAGAAGCCGGGAGTTATCAAAACAACGAATATGAGTTTCTTGGAGGAAAGCAATGTCAGCTTTGAGTTGTTTAATATGTGCGAATACCTTCCTCCTTTTAACAGGGTGGTTCAGTCCCTTTACATTCCAGCTCACGAATTTAAGTGCACCAGCCATTGTCAAATACTAGTGCATAAAAGGCAGCAGGCATATAAAAAATCAAGCAGTACAATAGCAGTCTGGAAGCAGAGATGTAAACATAGATTCGTAAGGTCAAAATATAAACATGTCCTAAGCAATAAAGAGATGTTGGAACTGGAAAATCCACCCCACCTGCACAACCCAAAACTAGACAGCTACCAAAACAAGTAGCTAGCTCTACCAAAAAAAATTAACCCAAATACAACTTCCAGATCTGTGTCATTAACAACAGTTCCGTATAAATACTATAGCAAATAATAACTAGTTTATGCACTAGAAAACATAACTACAGATTAGAACACCTTCTGCAGAAATATACCACTTAATACAGAGAAAATCGGAAGAAAACCAAAACTAACCTACCCGCGAAAAAATTATATAAGAATAAAGTAAGAGAAAGGGAAAAAAAGGTAAGAAGGAAAAAGAAAAAAGAAGAGGAAGGGGAAAATTATAAATTCAAGACGAGTATTTATCAACCATTTACAGAGAAGGGAGAGAAAAATTCAGAGATTAGAAAAAGGGTGAAGAAAAGAAAAAGATAAAATAAATAAATATTTAAAGCAAAGGAAAAATAAATCAGCAGTTGAACTGTAAACCGACAGACAGGGAGGCCTTCACTAAAGACTTCGAACCTCCAAAACAAGTTAGAGTTAGTTGTAGAACTCTGTAGGTAAAGTTATACAAGAATAAAAATAGGTTACACACACACCAAATCCCGGGAGAGATTGTCAACAGCCCTTAAAGTTTCAATGAATAATGTCTGAGTGATTCAAGTGAATTCCGAGTCCACAGAAAGTAATTTTACTATGAGGAGTACTTATCCACCATTTTAGGAGGTCCGATCAGATTCCGAAGATGACTGGATAGCCGGAAGACTTGCCACAAACGCTTCAGCTTCCTTTACTGATTTGAACCACTTGAATTCCCCGGTATTAAGCTTGATTCGTAGATCAGCAGGATTACGAAGGGAAGGTTTGAAACCACGATCAAAAAGCACTTTCATTACGCCTTTAAACTCAGCGCACATCTTTAAGGTCTGGGGTGCAAAATCTTCCACAAAGCGAATGGTTGTATCCTGGTAAGAAAAAGAACCTCTGCGACGTGCCTCCACAATCAGACTGTGTTTTACCTGGTATTGATGGAAACACAAGACTACTGGTCGCGGATGGGAGCCCAGAATTCCGGGGGGAACGTAAACTCTGTGTGCCCGTTCGAGCTCGGGTGGCTTCGGAAGCAAATCTTTCCCGAATAACTCACAGAGAAACTCGGCGAAAAATCTTTACGGTTGATCCCTTTTCAGTCGCCTCTGGTAGTCCCAGAATTCTGAGGTTGCAGCATCTGCTGCGATTTTCGAGATCCACCATTTTGGAAAGAAGTTTATTAGATTTTTCCTCTAAGCTGGAACAGAGAGTCTCCAAGTATCGAACACGACTTTCTAAATCTTCAGAAGTCGAATCGATGCGAGATAAGTGTTCAGCATGTTTGTCCACTTTATCGTTGATCCGATCTAGTTCGTCTTCTAACTGTTTGAAAGTGGTTTTAAATTCCTTTAAGATTTCGTCTCGGAGCTTTCCCAGCGCAACCAGCGTCTCGTCCGACGCGGTCATAGCTTCTTTTCTCCCGGATTTAGAACTCTTGCTAGACATTGTAAGTTAGATATATTCACAGGCAAGTAAGAGATACCGAAATAATTCCTAACTAAGGTTTAAAAAAATGGAGACATTTAGTGCAAAGGTAGCGACAGTAACGGAACAAAAGTTTGGAGCAGCTAAACAATCACCATCTTACCAGAAGTCGTTGCCCAGAATGTTAATGACACAAAGACTGGTGGAGGGGCAGGTAGTGTTGAGGAAACAGGTAGGCTGCAGAAGAACTTAGACAGATTAGAGGAATGGGCAAATGGCAAATGAAATACAATGTTGGAAAATACACTGTCATGCACTTCGGTAGTGGAAATAAATGTGCAGACTATTTTCTAAACGGTGAGAAAATCCAGAAGTCTGAGATGCAAAGAGTCTTGGGAGTCCTTGTGCAGAACACCCTAAAGGTTAACTTGCAGGTGGTGAGGAAAGCAAATGCAATGTTAGCATTTATTTTAAAAAGACTAGAATACAAGAGCAGAGATGTGATGCTGAGGCACTATAAGGCACTGATGAGGCCTCACCTTGAGTATTGTGAAATTTTAGGCCTCTTATCTTAGAAAAGGTGTGCTGACATTGGAGAGGGTTCAGAGGAGGTTCACAAGGATGATTCTAGGAATGAAAGGGTTATCTTATGAGGATCATTTGATGGCTTTGGGCCTGTACTCACTGGAATTCAGAAGGATGAGGAGAGATCTCATTGAAACCTTTTGAATGTTGAAGGTCCTAGACAGAGGACACAGCTTCAAGAATAAGCGGCATCCATTTAAAACAGAAATGTGGAGAAATTTCCTTAGCCAGAAGGTGGTGAATTTGTGGAGTTTGTTGCCACATATAACAGTGGAGGCCACGTCGTTGGGTGTACTTAAGGCAGAGCTTGATAGGTTCTTGATTGGATATGGCATCAAAGGTTACCAGGAGAAGCAGGAGAAGGCTGGGGAGTGGGATTGAGGAGGATCAGCCATTATTGAATGGTGGAGCAGACTCAATGGACCAAATGGTCTAATTCTGCTCCTATGTCTCGTGGTCTTACTATCTTATTAGTAATAGAGCACCACAACCACTGTTCTTTACTCCCACAATAAAGAACAGAACAAAGCCAGTCATTCTGTAGCGAAATCCTGCCAATTCCAGTCCATAGCTCAGAAACAGTTTCTTCAGCAATCTAGGTGCTCGCTGAACACCAAGCACCACATGTACAAATCCTTCACTAATCCTATTTTTAACCACCCCACATTCCCATTAATTCATCTATGCTACAGGGATAACTTAGTGTCCAATTACCTCACAACCTGCACACTTGTGAGATGTGAAAGGACTAGAACACCTCGGGAGAGCCTATACAGTCATGGGGAGAACATATTAACTGCACACAAACTTCACACAAGGTCAGCATGCCACTAGCTATCAGCATGCCATTAGCTATCCCACTCTGTCCTAAATATCTCTTGCCTAAAACCTTAAGTCTACACCTTCAACTGATGGAAACCGTTTACTTTGCTCATCTCATTCAAGCATGTTATAATCTTGTACACCACTATCAAATCTCTTCCCAACCTTCTATTCTCCACCCCCAGTTCCTCTAGTCAAAGTTGAGTTTAGCATCATAATTACAAGGACGTCTGCACAGGTGTGATGAGAACCTTACCTGCAGCAGTATTACAGGCACATAACATCATATAAACAGCATTCACAAGAAGAAGATTTGTTAAACATAAATTGTACTCAAGTTTTACAGGGAAGAACACAAATGGAATGAAATAAAAAGTCAATTTTAGTGCAAAGTGTTGCACTACAGTGATGAGGGCTGTGCCTGCTATCCGCTCTACTGCAGCCGCACAGTAACTGAAATGCTCCCGCGCACATCACCTTTAGAGCACCACACAGTTTTCAGGTCGTGTAAAAATTTCCTGCTCAGAGCAATGGTTAGTCCGCACAGCAGTAGAAAAAATTCAAGGGAACATTGGTTGTGCCAGTTGATTCAAGAACCAAATGGTTGAAAGGAAGTAGCTGTAATTGAAACTGTTGATAGAAAACCTCAGACTTCTGTTCTTCCCAATCAATGGTAATTCTAAGAAGATGACATGGCCTGGATAGTGGGAGTTTTTGATGATATTGTCTTCTTGAGGTGGCATCTTTTGTAGATGGAGGGGTAGGATGTGGGCGTGATGCTTTGGGCTGAATGCACTGCCCTTTGCAGTTTCTTATGTTCCTGTACACCTGAGCTGCCATACCAGACTCCCTATCACATCTGTAAACTATACATCTGTTTGTTAGATTAACACACACAAAATGCTGGTGGAACGCAGCAGGCCAGGCAGCATCTATAGGGAGAAGCACTGTCGACGTTTCGGGCCGAGACCCTTCGTCAGGTCTAACTGAAAGGAAAGGTAGTAAGAGATTTGAAAGTAGGAGGGGGAGGGGAAAATGCAAAATGATAGGAGAAGACCGGAGGGGGGTGGGGTGAAGCTGAGAACCGGAAAGGTGATTGGCAAAAGGGATACAGAGCTGGAGAAGGGAAAGGATCATGGGACGGGAGGCCTAGGGAGAAAGAAAGGGGGAGGGGAGTACCAGAGGGAGTGGAGAGCAGGCAGAGTGATGGGCAGAAAGAGAAAAAAAGGAGGGGGGAGAAAAACTAAATATATCAGGGATGGGGTAAGGAGGAGGGGCATTAACAGAAGTTCGAGAAGTCAATGTTCATGCCATCAGGATGGAGGCTACCCAGCCGGTATATAAGGTGTTGTTCCTCCAACCTGAGTGTGGCTTCATCTTGACAGTTGGATAGGCATATCAGAATGGGAACGGGACGTGGAATTAAAATGTGTGGGAACGTCGACAGTGCTTCTTCCTATAGATGCTGCCTGGCCTGCTGAGTTCCACCAGCATTTTGTGTGTGTTGCTTGAATTTCCAGCATCTGCAGATTTCCTCATGTTTGTTTGTTAGAGTGTTTGGTGACGTGCTGAACCTCTTTAACCGTCTGAGAAAGTCGAGATGTTGGCATGCCTTCCTTGTGATTGCAGTCTCTGTGCTGGGCTCAGGACATCATCCTTAGTAGTAATGCCCAGGAAGTTAAAGTTGCTGACCCTCTTCATCCCTGATCCCCCAGTACAGATTGATGTGTGCTTGCTCTTCTTCCCATTCCTATCATCGACAATCAGTTACTGAGTTTTACTGACAGTGATTGTTGCTCAAACCAATCTTTGTAATTGAATTTTTTCATTGCTGGGGCCAAAGTGCGAGATTACCTCTGGAACAAATATCCTGTTGGTAGATTAGTGGTGTTTCAGTATAACTTCTTGCTACATTACCTTAATTTAAGAAGTCCAGCAATCCATATGGTCTGCCAGCTACCCTCTCGCTAATTCTGCCACTTTGAAAGATCTATATATGTGACCACAGCTCCTGCTGATACGCTGTGCTTTTTACAATCAGGTCATTGTCCACATTGCCTCTCTCCATCACTTTGCCAGATTCCATCACCCGACTTTGCATGTATTTTCCCTGCCCTGTTATAGGGCAAACAGTTGCCCGGGACATACACTCTGGAAAACCCTTCCGGAAATTTCTTGCCTCTCCTGTCCTACCTGCTGGACCAAACTTTCTCAAATATATTTCCTCTTTTGCCTCTGTGTCAATTTTTTGTCAACTCATACTGCCTGAAGCTCATTGAATTATTCTACAAGAAAAGAAGATTGCATATAAATGCAGGTTGTTGTCATGATTGATCTGAAGTTGCAATATCTGACAACATACTATAGTCTGAGAAATGGTTTGCTCCCTGTCCTTTGGCCCACAGCTGGAAATTACAGATGTGCATGTGTACAGTACCGTGCAAGAGTCGAAGATACATACAGTGTCCATGACTTTTGCACAGTACTGTACAGTACGTACATCATAACTAGGGTGACTTTGTCAATGTGGAGCAGAGAGCAAGTTTGTAAATCTGGAGGGAGCAAAGGATGTTGGAATGGTGAAGGTGGTGTGCCACAGGAGGGCTGTGGGGCATGTGACTGAGAAGGAATGCCGGGTTGTGGGGTTGGCACAGTTGCAGACACATTCAGCCCTGAGACACCAGGAAAGGTAATTTGATTCCAAACAATTGGTTTACTGATCATTACCGAAGGTCTCTTCGGTGCTTCCTGCTTCCTCCCTCTCCTTCCTCCTTTTCCCAACTGTGATACCCCTCTCCCTGCCCCCTTCCCAGTCTTAGTCCACAATAGAATCTCATATCAGAATCAGGTTTATCATCGCTCACATATATCAGGACATTTGTTTTATTTTGCAGCGGCAGTACAGTGCAATACATAAAATTATCACAGTACTGTGCATAAGTCTTAGGGACTTGAGTACATCATGGTCATTTTCTACACATCCCTTCCCGGCCTTCTTTCCTATTGAATACTAGCTTTATCTCACTTACCTAGTATGGTTGCAGGTTTGCAGACCCTAAATGTTAACTGTTTCTCTTTTTGCAGATGCTGCCTGACCTGCTGAGTATTTCCAGCATTTTCAGATTCTATTTCAGATTTTTGGCAGCTGTAGTTTTTCTTTGATTTGCAATGTGTTCAGGGTTCAAGAATGTTGAACGTTCTCTTAGGTAGTGTACAGAATCATATTTCCTCAGGAGAATATAAGAAAATATATGGAAATATTTATATTAAATTTGTTTAGAGGAGATTCTAAGTGGTTAGGGTGGCAAGGCTGCATTGTAGTTAGCCAGATTAAATTCTGCCACTTTCTGTAAGGAGTTTGTATGTTCTCCCTATGACTGCATGGATTTCTTCCAGATGCTCCAGTTACCTCCCACACTCCAAGGCGATATGAGTTAGTGAGCTAATTGGTCACGTGTGTGTAACAGGTGGTGTGGGCTATCACTAAAAAATATGTTTGATTATGTAACATTAACTTGGTATGCCAGCATAAATCAGTTGATAGCAAATATCAGCTCTCACTATTTTAATTCCTAATTACTTGAATTAGCTGGTTCAAGATCCAGCCAGGGACTTGTGCACAAGGCTGATATTTCAGCACAAGAGTTGCAACTCCAGAACAATACAAAGCACTTCATAGTCTATGCAGTCTGTGAGAAGTAAAGACAGAGAGGGTGGAAACACTCAGTAAGTTTCCAGCATCTGGAGGATATTATTTTAGCATTTAATTCACTGTAAGTTTTTCTTCTGTGTGGAATCTCTCTGGCAAGAATCCAGATGCTAATGATTTTTCACAAACAAGAGAAAATCTGCAAATTCTGGAAATCTGAGCAACACACACAAAATGCTGGAGGAACTCAGCAGGACAGGCAGCATCTATGGAAAAGAGTACAGTTGATGTTTTGGGCCGAGACCCGAAATATAAACTGTACTCTTTTCCTATATGCTGCCTGGCCTGCTGAGCTCCTCCAGCATTTTGTGTGTATTGCTAAAGATTTTTCTTGTTCTTAAACTCTTCCAGTTGAGGCAAGAATATCAGTGAGCTGAAATGCGTAGTCCATTTCTTGTTCACCATATTGCCCGAGCCCTGAGAATTTTCCAGTTCATTTCAGAATTCCTGTATCTGTGGGTTTAAAAGTAGAAGAAAAAGTAGAATCACTGCCGTCATTCTGGGGATAAGCTGTGCACAGAAGAAGCCAATTGCAATGACTAAAGACTCTGCTTTAATTGCTGTTAGTTGAAGGACAAATATCATAAGAGACTTTGAGGAGAACTTATGAGACTTCTTCAAGAGTATTTTGCTCACTATCTCAGCTTTAAAATAGCCTCAGGATCTTAAGAAGCAGTATCCTTGTTTCCTTTGCCTTCCAACAGCTGTGGCCTGACTAACCTAGTATTTCTAGCATTTTCTGTTATTACTTTCAACATTGAGCCTTTACTTTCACCATTAAGAAGGCAGACAATAACTTTGTTTCACAGCTCTTTGGAAGACAGCACCTCCATCTGTTTTACACAGGAGTTTCACCTTTAATTTTAGGAAAGGAGCTTGAACCCAAGATCTTTCACCCCTCTGATTTAATAGGAAGTTTTGTCTAGCATATGGATGAAAATAAACAATGAGTTCATTGTCTGAAAGGGAGTGAATTTATGGAGTGTGCACAAGGTAGCTTAATGCGACAAATGCCCTGCCCTGGAACCATAAGGGAGAATTGAACAGTGCAACAGTTTCAGTTAACAGTCCAAAAGTATGTGAACATTTATCTAATAGTTTTCAAAATACACTAGAATTCAATATAGTGGTTGAGAGGGAAAACTATGAAACTTGATAAATCAGAGACTATCATTGTAAACCTGGTAAGTTTGCTAAATTTAAAGGAATATTGGCAAGAAAAATATCAGTGAAACACAGAACAAGTTTATATCCAAGAGTAAAGAAAGTTCCATTTTTCAGAAGTACTTAGTTGTTGAGGAATGAATGCATTCAGCACAAGCCCTGCCTCTCCATGTCCTTATCCAAGTACTTCTTTAAAGATTCTATTGAACCCACCTCCATCTCTTCCTCTGGCCAATTTCTTCACCAACCTCTGCATGAAGAAGTTGCCCCTTGGGATCTTTCCCCTTTCACAATAAATCTAAGCCCCTTAGGTCTGGGCTCACCTAACCTTGGGAAAAGGCCATACTGTCCACCATGCCTCTTGTAATTTTAAACACTTCTATGAGTTCACCCCTTATTGTCTGACATTCCAAGGAATAAAGACCCAGTCTGGCTAACCTCTTCCTATAACTCAGGTTTTTTGATTCTGACAACATCCTCACAAATCTTTTCTGCACTCTTCAATTTAACCATGTCTTTCCTATAATTCAAAACCAAAACTCTACACAGTATGCCAAGTGCAGCCTCACCAATGACTTGTACAACTGCAATATAGTGCCCCAACTCCCAAGGATGAGATAGTTTCCAGGACCTCATTTCCAGGTGAACATTTTGGTTACACATCCTGTGATTTTCCAAAGCTCTCTCTATTTTTTTGTTGTGCTCCTTTAGACTGGAAAATTGCACATACTGATTTTCTCTTTAAGAAAGGAGATAGTAAAGCAGGAACTATTGAACGGTTAGCTTAACATCAGTTGTTGGAGGAGACTAAATGATAGTTAAGATCAAAATGCCTCAAAGGAGCTGATTTGGATAGAAAAAGGCAGCAAGAAAGTGTAAAGGATAGGCATTTTTAGATAAACTTGTTGAAATTGTTGTAAAGGTAACAAAAGCAATGGACAGGGAAACACCTATGGATGATCTTATATGAATTTCCAAAAGGTATTTGATGAAGTCCCTCATTAGATGTTACCAACTGAAGGTGAAGCTGAATTAATTATATAATTACTGAGGGCAGACTGTGAAGTCTGTGATGATGTCACCTTATGACAAAGTATATAAGGTATATGGCACACTGGACTGCAGAGGGTTTGATATGGAGCAGGTGCATTTAAAAGACCAGCTGAAGTAGATTCTCTCTAGTTACCCCTCACCAATGAGAAGGACCATGATGTTTGTGAATTCAATGCAAAATAGGCTGATAGTTTTGAACATGTCAATGAAAAGAAAGCGAATGTGCAGGAACTTTTGAAAAACATTGGGATGTATAGATCACGGGGCCAGATGAGATATACCATAGGTTACAATGGGAAGTGATGGAAGAGATTGCTGCATCTTTGGGAATTATCTTTGCATCTTCACTGGCCTTTGGAGTAGTACCAGATGATTGCAGGAAGGCAAATATATTCATTTGTTCAAAAAAGGGAGTACAGATAACGCTGGGAATTATAGATGAATGAGTCTTACTTCAGTGGTGGACAAATTATTAGAGAAGATCCAGCATGGCTCTATGAGGGGCAGCTCATGCCTCAAGAGCCTGATTGAATTCTTTGAGAATGTGACAAAGCACGGTGATGAAAGTAGAGCAGTGGATGAGGTGTATATGAATTTCAATAAGGTGCTTGATAACATTCCGGTGGTAGGTTTGCTCAGAAAGTCAAGCGGTATGAGATCTAGGGAAACATGGCTGTGTGGGTGCAGAGTTGATTTGCCCATACATGGAGCAGATTCTGACCAGTGGTGTCCCACAGGGATCTGTTCTGGGACCCCTGCTCTTTGTCAATTTTATAAATGATTTGGATGAGGAAGTGGAAGGGTGGGTTAGTAAGTTTGCATATGAAATGAACAATGGTGGAGCTGTGGGTAGTGTGGAGGCTTGTAGGTTACAACAGGACATTGACAGGATGCAGAGCTGGACTGAGAAGTGGCAGATGGAGTTCAATCTGGAAAAGTGTGAAGGTTGGATTTGAAGGCAGAATACAGAGTTAATGACAGGATTTTTGGCAGTCTGGAAGAACCGAGGGATTGTGGGATCCACACCCATAGATCCTCAAAGTTGTCGTGTAAGTTGATGTGGTTGCTAAGAAGGCATATGGTGTGTTGGTCTTTATTAGTCATGAGGCTGAGTTCAAGAGTCACGAGGTAATGTTTCAGCTGTATAAAATTCTGCTTAGACCACTCTTGGAATATTGTGCTCAGTTTTGGTCAATGGCAATGGAAGCTTTGGGGAGGGTGCAAAGGAGATTTACCAGGATGCTGCCCAGAGTACAGGGCATGTCTAATGAAGCTAGCTTGAGCAAGCTAAGGCTTTTAAGAACATAAGATATAGGAGCAGAATTAGGTCATTTAACTCACTGAGTCTGCTCAGCCATACTCTCTCTGGAATGAAGGCGGGTACGAGGTGACTTGATAGAGCTGTACAAGATCTTTAGAGACATAATATGGATAGCTAGAGACTTTTTCCAAAGGCAGGAATGACTAATACAAGGGGGCAAAATTTTAAGGTGATTGGAAGAAAGTATAGGAGGAATATGAGAGGCGTTTTGTTTAAACAGAGAGTGGTGGGTGTGTGGGACACCCTGCCAGGAGGTGGTGGTGGTGGTAAAGGCAGATATATAGTGGCTTTTAAAAGACTTTTAGATAATAGAGCACGGATGATAGAAAAATGAAGGGCTGTGTTGGAGTGAAGGGCTATATTGATAGTAGGTTAAAGAGTCAGCACAGCATTGTGGGCTGAAGGGCCTGTACTTTGCTGTAATGTTCTATGTTCTAATCCCTCTTGAAAACTTCATCTAAACCACCTTTGTCTGCTCAAAGTACAAGAAATATACTGAAATTCACTGAGTGCAAGTATCATTTTTGGAAATTGGTGCTGCCATCCCTCCAAGGTAATCTCTCCTTTGTTGGATGTAGCGCCTGGATCTGCACTCAAGGTGTGGTCTAACCAGTGTCTTATGTACCCACCGCACTATTCCACCCCTCTTGTGTTCCAGTTGCTTTATGATTTTTTCTTTAATATCCATGACAGTTTAGTGGTATATGCAGACATTTCAGTTCATATTTGTAGCATTGAAATCCATTTGCTATTGGATCTTCTACACACCAAATCTATTAATATGTTGAATGTTTCCATCCAAGTTACTTGCAAAGTTGCCCTTTTAGCGTCATCAGCAAATTCAGCCACGTGACTGCTTTTCACCTCATTATCTGATTGTTATTGAATAGTTACGGCCTTGACCTAGCTTCTTGAGGATAATATTGGGCACACAGTGTTTATGTGACAATCTTACCGTGTGCTTGCTTTATACCTGTTATTCAGCTGATTTCCTGACCAAATCAATAATCAATTCAGATGCAAAGGTCTTTGGCATCATCTGTATTGTCATCAAAAAGGTGCCCTATCACAGATCCCACAGAATGCTCCCATATCTTCGAGCTAGATGTCTTTTTATTAACCCAAACACAGCAGTGGCAAAACACCAATTGCAATGCATTGTGCCAAGAGCTGTTTGAGGCAATAGGAGCTTCACATTGCCAGTGAGGATGCAGTCATATGGCTTGGTGACTATGTGCATATGGCCTGACCAGAGATCTAGGAAAAGGAGCACAGTCTAGAAGTTAGACTGGGCCTTTCAGGAATGAAGCTGGGAAATATGGATGGATGATAGGAAGTTGAAACTTCCTCTCACAAATGGGCATTGGCAGCAAGTGCAGAGTTAATTTTAAATCCGGAATAGAGAGATTTCCCACAGGATTTGTTAGAGAGTCCTAGTCTCCTTATTGAATAATTATTGCATCATCAACAATCAGGTCAACATAGTAGCACTGCAGCTAGTTTCTTGCCTCAGAGCACCAAAGGCCCAGGTTACATCCTGATCATGGGTGCTGTTGATGGCCTTTACGTCTTCTCTATAGTCAAGGTTATGCTAGTTGTTAGTCTGATTGGCTAGTGAAATCTGTTTGTCATGTAGGTGGGTGGCAAGAGAGTATGGGAAGATAGATGATTGGGATGCAAGAGGGAATGTGGGATTCGATGGCTGCTTTTTGTTTGAATTGAACATGGTCAAGCAAAGCACTGTTTCCTCTGATATCTGATTCCATTCAATAATTTATACATTTGCCATTGAAAGATACTGTTCCACATTAGAGATTTAGAAAACACCAACACATGATTTTATTTTACATCTTGCAAATATGCCCTGCAAAGATGTCTTTTCTACTAAAACTATTAATTCTATTCATCTTGAATCCAAGAATCCAAGAACACTTAATCACCTTTATTGACATGACCTTTATTCAGGGCTGTCTCTGGATCAGTAATTCTCTAGCTGATGACTTAGTTTTTGAGAGCTTTGGCAAATTTCTTTTCCACCTGTTCATCAGTTTTCTTAGTAGTATGAATGTGTTTCCTATTCAATAGTTCAATAGTTCCATTTAATATCAGAGAAATGTATACAATTTATATCCTGAAATTCTTTTTTCTTCACAGACATCCACAAAAACAGAAAAGTGCCCCAAAGAATGAGTGACAGTTAAAATATTAGAACCCCAAAGCCCCCCACTCCTATGAAAAGCAACAACCCCTCCCACCCGCAACCGCTTCCGCAAAAAAGCATCAGCAACCTCCACCCACCAAACATGCAGTAGCAAGGCCCCCAATAAAGACCATGATATGCAGTACAACAGAAACTAATTGTTTGCCCAACAATTCAACCTGCCACAAGCTCTCTCTCACTAATAAAGGGAAAACAAGGTGTCCCCTTTCACAGCGGGGAGGAGGGGGCCATAACAAAACAACACACTGATTTACAGTGTTGAAAGTCTGTCACATCGTTTTTCTCCCCCAAATTCTGTGACCCGAGAATCAGCAACAATCTCACCCTCTCGGCAACAGAGAGAGAAAGATAAAGAGAGAGCACAACTCACCAAGTACACAGTCTCTGACAGCTGATCCGCTGTTTCTAATGTTCCGTTTTCTTCTGTGACACCTCAGTCAGTGGCACCGACATAGAATCAACCTGTCCACTAGGCCACGAAACCTCGGGAGCAGGTCCCACCACAGCAAAGAGCTGAAGTCTGAGTGTAACTCCAGGTCAGGGTCTTCAACAGAATCCCATCCACCCTGAAAGTGAAAAGGAGAGACATCAAAGGCAGAAATTAAGCTGTTTTCATAAATGAACACAAAGGAGTTGTAATTTAGCATCATCATTACTCCACCTCAAACCTTTGTTGTGTCAAACCTTTTTAAAGTGTAAATCAACACATTTTACAGCCTTTGTAGCAAAATAAATTTAGGGATTTATTTCACGTGATATATCACAGAAATGGGCCATTCGGCACAAAAAGTCTCCCCTGGTGTTTAGACCCCACACAAGCCTTCCCTCAGACAAGATCATGTCACCCTTTCTAATCATTTGTAATTACATGACAAGCACACTGGGACAAAGCACTTTGACTATTACATATTGAGTTGTAGAGTCAAATAGCACAGGAGTGGGTCCTTTGGCTCATCTTGTTTGTGCTAACTATTGTAACCCTCAGGTTCTGTCAGCTGCCTAAGTCTAGGGAAGACAATCTCTGACCCCACCAAATGTGTGAAATTGAGGTGCAAAACCTTCTGTTTGTGTGGATGCAGTGTGATCTGCTACCCTGTTACTAATCAGTACCACAAAATAACAGACAGTACACTAGATGCAATGAAACAATTTAGCTTTATAATTCTTAATTTGACTAAAGGGTTAGCAAAGAAAAACAAATAGAAAATGGCCCATTTAATGAAACAGTCTAACATGCACAAGTTGGAGCTCACAGTTTCCCTTCACTGATCCTCCTTCGATCTCCCCGGCCTTGGTCGGGTCATGGCTCAGATCCGGCATCTCCTCTCTTCGTTTCTGCTGAACAAAAGACCCAGATCACCCTGGAGTCAGGCACATGGCATGAAATCACACTGTTGTCATTGGACAGCTCTACAGAAAGACCATTACATCAGCAGTGAAACCTTTCCCAGCGTGTTACACTATCCCCCCACCAAACTTAGCCATGCCCTCATGACATTGAGATAATTTGCCAACCCTTCATACAAAGCACAAAGTCAAACCCAGGTGTAAAAGGCAGTGACATATCTCCCCAAGGCGATAGGTGCCACATACGATTACCCTGGTGCTACAAGGGCCAGCCTATCCAGTGGTCTCTTGATTCTTTCAGACCTCCTTACCCCCTCATCTACTTCTTCAGGTGTCAACACTACTGTGGATACTTCTGGTCTACCTGCGAGGCCTCCCTCAGTCTATCACTCGTACCCTCCTGCAACTCGGACCCCTCTGTCCCTTGACTGAGCCCCACTTCATCCTTTTCAGGCTCCTGCTGAAACCCAGTCTGTCCACAGGTAGCTCCCCTGACTTCACCTGGCTCAGCATGAGAATCTCTTCCTCAATCAGTGGGAAGTTTGCAAAAGGCAGCATATACCACACCTCCATTTCCTTATCCTCCGAGTCCGTATCCCATCAGTGGTGGGAGCTGGTCTAATCTCTCCTGCTGCTGGTCCTTCCAGGTCGGGCTTTGGGCCAACACACACCTCTTGTTCTAGAGGCAGAGATGGTTCTGATGGAGAGTATTGACAGGCCCATTCCCATCCTCTGGTTTCATCCGGCAACTGACTCTCCACCACATAGGGTGTAGCCGCCCAGCGGACAGCCAACTTATGCTTCCCAGGTAGCCCCAAATTCCTTATGAGGACTTGGTCTTTTGGCCTAAGTTGGGAGAACCTATCCTTTTGATCATGCCTTCTCTTATTTCCTTGACTCTGCTTACCAGCTGCGAGCTAATTCTTAAGCCTTTTTCAGCTCCCTTCTCATATCAGACATATACTTCCGATAAGTCATCAGTGGTAGGTCTTCCTCATCAGACCCAAAACAAAGGTCGCCTCACACCCAAACATCAGGTAATATGGTGAGTACCTGGTAGCTTCATTTCTGGTACAGTTGTAGCAGTGGACTAGATGTCCAATATGTTGACTTCATGTGTTCTTTTGCTGATTTCCAAGGTTCCGAGCATGTCTATCAAGGTCTGATTAAACCTCTCTGGCTGGGGATCACCCTGCGGGTGACAAAGAATAGTCCTCGACTTCTTGACTCCAAGCATGCCCAGTAACTCAAGTATGAGCCTGATGCACCATCAATAACTCTCGGAGACGTGAGGCGAGAGATAGGCTTTTATTAGCTGGAAGAAAGCACTGTCGGCAGCAAGAGACCATCACACAACATCCTGGAGACTAAAGGAGGAGCAGTGCCTCCAATCGCCTTTTTTTTAAATTTTTTTATTAGTTTTTCAAAACATTTTACAAAATTAAAAACCCCAAATCCCAGTGGGGAGCATTAATACAGTGCAAGATTATGCATACAATATCAATATGCTACAAACGAAGAGAATTTAACAAAAAAGCACCTAAATTAAAGACAAGTGAGCTTAGTGTCCTCCCCAATCCCCACAACACAAGAAAAAAACAACAACAACTCCAGACCAACCACAACACAATATAGAGAGTATAAGTCAGGACAGTCAAACTCCCAGACTGTGAATACACTTAGTAACAGAGGATAATAATGCCTACTACCAGAAAAAAAAGGGAGCTGAAAGCAAGGGACCGAAAAGAAGAAAAAAAAAGAGAAAAAAAAAACCCTAGTCAAGAGGAAGGTTATGAAAGTACTCGATAAAAGGTCCCCAGACCTTATGGAACTTTAGATCCGAATTAAGAACTGAATAATGAATTTTTTCGAGGTCCAAGCAGGCCATAATGTCATTAAGCCATTGCGCATGTGTGGGCGGGGCAACATCTCTCCATCTGAGGAGGATCAAGCGTCTCGCCAGGAGAGAGGCAAAGGATAGTATTCAGCATTTGGTCGGACCCAGACATAAATCTGTCTCGCCCCAAAAACCGAACAGAGCAATTAAGGGGTTAGGTTCTAGGTGCTGATTCAGAATACCCGATAATGTAGTGAAGACATCTTTCCAGAATTTCTCCAAGCTAGGACAGAACCAGTACATGTGGATGAGAGAGGCCACGCCCCTCTTGCATTTATCACAGAGCGGACTAATGCCAGGGTAGAATCGAGATAGTTTAGATTTAGACATATGGGCTCTATGAACAATCTTAAACTGTAAGAGGCAATGGCGAGCACAGAGGGAGGTTGAGTTGACCGATTTGAGAACTGAGTCCCAGCTCTCCTCGGATAAGGAGATATTTAAATCCTGCTCCCAGGCCATTTTAATTTTATCCACAGGGGCCCGTCGTAAGGCTGCTAGTTTATCTCGGATAATTGAAATTAAACCTTTACCTAATGGATTAATGGAAAGAAATAGGTCCATAGCATTTTTCGCAGGCATTTCAGGAAAGTTAGGAATTAAAGGAGCAGTAAAGTGTCGGATTTGGAGATATCTGAAAAAGTGAGCGTTAGGCAGATTGAACTTAACGGAGAGCTCCTGAAAAGAAGCGAAGCGATTATTAATGAAGAGATCTTCAAAATGTCTAATGCCCTTCCTGTACCAAACATGGAATGCTGAATCGTACGTAGTAGGTAAAAAAAAGGTGATTATGTGCGACAGGGCTAGAAACGGAAAACCCCTGGAAACCGTAGCATTTCCTGAACTGAGCCCATATACGCAAAGTATGTCTGACCAGAGGATTAGCTATTGATCTGGGCAGGCTGCTAGGGAGTGCAGAGCCAAGAAGTGCAGATATAGATAATTCTTTAGTGGAGCTCAACTCCATTGCCACCCAGTTAGGGCACTCGGGTTGACCGTGGAAGAAAGACCAGAAGGCAGCACAACGTATATTAGCTGCCCAGTAATATAAGCGAAAGTTAGGTAAAGCCATGCCACCCTCTTTTTTAGATTTTTGGAGGTGGATTTTATTAATTCTAGAGCGCTTATTCTGCCACAGATATGACAAAATAATAGAGTCTAAGGAATCAAAAAAAGATTTAGGAATAAAAATTGAAAAAGATTGAAATAAGTATAAAAATTTGGGGAGAACATACATTTTAACAACATTAATACGACCTACCAAGGACATAGATAGAGGTGACCATTGTACCAGACTCTGTTTTATAGCATATGAAAGATTGACAAAGTTTTCACGAAAGAGATCTTTAAACTTCCTTGTGACTGTAATTCCAAGATAAGTAAATTGATTATGGACTACTTTAAAAGGGAGATCACGAAATATTAGTTCTTGTGCTTCTTTATTAATTGGGAAAAGTTCATTCTTATGTAAGTTGAGTTTATAGCCAGAGATCTGGCTAAACTGGTCAAGAAGTGAAAACATTAGAGGTAAGGATGTAGATGGATTTGAGAGAAAGAGTAATAAGTCATCAGCATAGAGAGAAACTTTATGCTCAACACCCCCTCTCCAAATCCCGGTCAATTCAGGACAATTTCGAAATGCTATCGCCAGAGGTTCTATAGCCAAATCAAAGAGAAAGGGACTTAAGGGGCATCCCTGACAGGTGCCATGTTTGAGATTAAATACTTGGGATTTCTTAAAATTAGTTAGAACAGAAGCAGTAGGACACAGGTACAGCAATTGGATCCAAGAGATGAA
The DNA here is from genome assembly GCF_048418815.1 of Hemitrygon akajei. Lineage (NCBI taxonomy): Eukaryota > Metazoa > Chordata > Chondrichthyes > Myliobatiformes > Dasyatidae > Hemitrygon > Hemitrygon akajei. Next base: position 100,582,825 of record NC_133126.1, read on the forward strand.
ACTTTGGCCGAGGTCAAATTTTTCTAAGACTGCAAAAAGGTAGTTCCACTCTATACGGTCAAATGCTTTCTCCGCATCAAGGGAGATAACACATTCAGGAGTCCCAGTTGGAACTGAGTATAAAATATTAAATAGATGCCGAATGTTAAAAAAAGGGAGAGGGTTTTTAATAAAGCCTGTTTGGTCATCAGAGATAATGGAGGGAATAACGGTTTCTAATCTATGAGCCAACACTTTAGCTAAGATCTTTACATCAACATTGAGCAGAGAGATCGGCCTGTACGAGGAACACTCTGTTGGATCTTTGCCCTTTTTTAAAAGAAGAATAATAGATGCCTCATTGAAAGAGGGTGGCAATTTGCCGTAATTAAACGAGTCAGATAATACTGAAAGTAACTGAGGAGAAAGAAGTGAGGAGAATGATTTATAAAATTCCGCAGGGAACCCATCAGGTCCAGGAGATTTCCCTGAGGACAGTGCAGAAATTGCAAAAGATATTTCTTCTGGTGATATAGGCGCATTGAGTTTGGCTTTGAAATCTGATGAAAATGAGGGGATATTCAGATTCTGTAAAAATTGATCCACAGAGATATTGTCATTCAGGGATTCAGAGGAATAAAGCCGAGAATAAATTTTTTTAAATGCGTCATTAATTTCTAAATGATCCGATGTAAACTCTCCATTCTCCTTCCGGATCTTTGTAATATGTTGTTTGGCTTTGGAACGCCTCAGCTGATTGGCTAGGAATTTACCAGACTTATCCCCATGAATGTAAAAGCGGCTCTTGCTTTCGAGAAGTTGGCGTTCGACAGGTTGAGTGGACAGAAGGTTAAATTTAGTTTGGAGCTCAACACGCTTCTTGTATAATTCAGGGTTCTTAGTTTGGGCATATATTTGATCCAAATCTTTAATCTGGTTAATGAGGTCTGCTCGATCTGCACGGGATCTTCTATTGAGATTTGCTGTGTAAGAGATTATTTGACCCCTCAGATATGCTTTCATGGCATCCCAGACAATCTGGGATGGCACTTCAGGTGATGTATTAGTGTTAAAATAAAAGGTTATCTGGTCCTTAATAAATTTTATGAAATCATCATCCGATAGTAAAGTTGAATCGAACCGCCAGTGTTTGTTCCTCTGAGGGAGACCAGGAAAGTTCAGAGAGAGGGTAATTGGGGCATGGTCAGAGATCAGTATACTCTGATAGTCACAAGAGTGGGCAAATGGGATAAGTTGGTTATCGAGTAAGAAATAGTCAATTCTAGTGAAGGTATGGTGAACATGTGAGAAAAAAGAATAATCTCTCTCCGTAGGATGGAGGAAACGCCATATATCAGGGATATCAAAATTAGAGAGAAACGATTGAATAGCTAAGGCAGATTTAGTAGGTGATCTGGTAACAGAGGACGATCGGTCCAGTTTAGGATCCAACCAACAGTTGAAGTCACCACCCAATATAAGAGAGTATGAGTTTAAGTCTGGTAGTGAGGAAAAAAAACGTTCAAAAAAGTTAACATCATCAAAGTTGGGGGCATACAGGTTTGCTAGTGCAACTTTAGTGTTATATAGTTTACCAGAAACAATAATAAAACGGCCATTTGTATCAGATATTTTATTATGGAGTTCAAAAGAAATATTTGAGTTAATAAGAATGGAAACTCCCCTAGCTTTAGCGGCAAAGGATGAATGAAAATGCTGACCCACCCACTTTGACAGAAGCCGGGAGTTATCAAAACAACGAATATGAGTTTCTTGGAGGAAAGCAATGTCAGCTTTGAGTTGTTTAATATGTGCGAATACCTTCCTCCTTTTAACAGGGTGGTTCAGTCCCTTTACATTCCAGCTCACGAATTTAAGTGCACTAGCCATTATCAGTTACTAATGCATAAAAGGCAGCAGGCATATAAAAAGTCAAGCAGTACAGTAGCAGTCTGGGAGCAGAGATGTAAACATAGATTCGTAAGGTCAAAATATAAACATGTCCTAAGCAATAAAGAGATGTTGGAACTGGAAAATCCACCCCACCTGCACAACCCAAAACTAGACAGCTACCAAAACAAGTAGCTAGCTCTACCAAAAAAATTAACCCAAATACAACTTCCAGATCTGTGTCATTAACAACAGTTCCGTATAAATACTGTAGCAAATAATAACTAGTTTACGCACTAGAAAACATAACTACAGATTAGAACACCTTCTGCAGAAATATACAACTTAATACAGAGAAAATCGGAAGAAAACCAAAACTAACCTACCCGCGAAAAATTATAGAAGAATAAAGTAAGAGAAAGGGAAAAAAAAAGGTAAGAAGGAAAAAGAAAAAAGAAGGGGAAGGGGAAAATTATAAATTCAAGACGAGTATTTATCAACCATTTACAGAGAAGGGAGAGAAAAATTCAGAGATTAGAAAAAAGGGGTGAAGAAAAGAAAAAGATAAAATAGATAAATATTTAAAGCAAAGGAAAAATAAATCAGCAGTTGAACTGTGAACCGACAAACAGGGAGGCTTTCACTAAAGACTTCGAACCTCCAAAACAAGTTAGAATTAGTTGTAGAACTCTGTAGGTAAAGTTATACAAGAATAAAGATAGGTTACACACACACCAAATCCCGGGAGAGATTGTCAACAGCCCTTAAAGTTTCAATAAATAATGTCTGAGTGATTCAAGTGAATTCCAAGTCCAGAGAAAGTAATTTTACTACGAGGAGTACTTATCCACCATTTTAGGAGGTCCGATCAGATTCCGAAGATGACTGGATAGCCGGAAGACTTGCCACAAACGCTTCAGCTTCCTTTGCTGATTTGAACCACTTGAATTCCCCGGTATTAAGCTTGATTTGTAGATCAGCAAGGTTACGAAGGGAAGGTTTGAAACCACGATCAAAAAGCACTTTCATTGCACCTTTAAACTCAGCGCGCATCTTTAAGGTCTCGGGTGCAAAATCTTCCACAAAGCGAATGGTTGTATCCTGGAAAGAAAAAGAGCCTCTGCAACGTGCCTCCACAATCAGACTGTGTTTTACCTGGTATTGATGGAAACACAAGATTACTGGTCGCGGACGGGAACCCAGAATTCCGGGGGGAACGTAAACCCTGTGGGCCCGTTCGAGCTCGGGCGGCTTCGGAAGCAAATCTTTCCTGAATAACTCACAGAGAAACTCGGTGAAAAACTTCGCGGTTGGTCCCTTTTCAGTCGCCTCTGGTAATCCCAGAATTATGATGTTGCAGCGTCTGCTACGATTTTCGAGATCCACCATTTTGGAAAGAAGTTTATTAGATTTTTCCTCTAAGCTGGAACAGAGAGTCTCCAAGTATCGAACACGACTTTCTAAATCTTCAGAAGTCGAATCGATGCGAGATAAGTGTTCAGCATGTTTGTCCACTTTATCGTTGATCTGATCCAGTTTGTCTTCTAACTGTTTGAAAGTGGTTTTAAATTCCTTTAAGATTTCGTCTCGGAGCTTTCCCAGCGCAACCAGCGTCTCGTCCGACGCGGTCATAGCTTCTTTTCTCCCGGATTTAGAACTCTTGCTAGACATTGTAAGTTAGATATATTCACAGGCAAGTAAGAGATACCGAAATAATTCCTAACTAAGGTTTAAAAAATGGAGACATTTAGTGCAAAGGTAGCGACAGTAACGGAACAAAAGTTCGGAGCAGCTAAACAATCGCCATCTTACCGGAAGTCCTCCAATCGCCTTTATACAGGGGTCTGTGGGAGGAGCCACAGGAACAGTCAGCAGGGGGGCGTGTCCAGACAGGTATATGTAGTTCACCACAGAGCCTACTCTCGAAATCCCATCCCCGATCACTATGTATCCATTTGGGAAGGCCAATATAAATGAAATACTTCTCCCATAACACTTTGGGCACCATGGATGTCCTCTGATCCTTGGTAAGAAAAGCTTGCGAATATCTAGTGTAGTGGTCTGTGATGACTAAGACATTCGCCGTGTTGCTGGCATCTGGCTCTATTGACAGGAAATCCATACACACCAGGTCAAGGGGCTCCGCAATCTGCAAGTGGGACAAGGGAGCTGCCCTCATAGGCAGCATCTTGCTCCGTATGTATCGAATGCACGACTTGCAGTATTCTTCAACCTCCAGCTTCATTCGGGGCCAGTAAAACCGGTCTCTGAGCAACCCATAGGTCTTTTCATACCCCAAATGTCCAAAATCATCATGAAGTGACTTCAACACAATATTTCTGATATTTCTCAGGCAGAACCAGCTGAGAATGTCGAGGCCACTCCAGAGGTAACATGACCCAGTATAGGATCCGGTTCCTCAACTCCAGTCTGGGCCATTTTCTCAGTAATGGATGCACTGCAGCATGTTTTGTCTTCTGCACTTTGACCACGTCTCCCTTTTCGACCACTGACCAAATGGTACCAATGCCTGGGTCATCTCGCTGAGCAGCTCTCAATTCTGGTAACTGGTTTGTCTTCAGAGCAGTCAGGTTACAGTAAACTTGTGGAATGGCGTCATCAGAAACTCCCAGTTGATCTACCACTTGATCCTGCCCTTGCCTTCCCTCTGCCTTCTCCTTGATGACAAACAGGCTCATGGCTTTCACCCCTGAGACAGGAACGCTGTCCCACTCTTCATCCCTGTCCAGCCCTTCAAGCATCAGCATCAATGTTCCTACTTCCCGGCTGGTACTTCAGGCTGAAATCATAGACAGACAATGCTGCCAACCACCAATGGCCTGTGGCATCCAATTTCATCAAGGTCAGGATATTAAGTTAGGGGATTATTGTCCATCTGCACATCAAACTTGGAACCATAGAGGTAGTCACTCAGCTTATCCACCACAGCCCATTTCAATGCCAGAAACTCCAACTTGTGCATGGGCTAGTTTTACTTAGAGGGTGACAGACTCTGGCTGACAACTGGTCTCAATCCGGTGCCCTAATCCTGATACACGACACCCCCGAAGCCCTCTCTGCTGGCATCCTTATGCAGTACATACGGCAGTCGAGGATCTGCAAAAGCCAGCACCGGTGCCTGGGTCAGCAGCTCCTTCAGCGACTGAAAGGCCTCCTCATATTTTGCATCCCACCTCGGTCCAAATGGCTCCGAAGGGCCAAGGTATTCTTTACCCTCCTCCCCTTTTGTTCTCCTCCTTTCTCCGAGGGTAACCACACAGCGGCTGATTTAAAGGGTGACTCAGTTTCATGTAGCCCTTCACAAACCTCTGATAGTCCCCAATGAACCCAAGGAATGAGCACAAGGCGCTCACAGTCTGGGGCCTTGGCCATGTGGTCACCGCTTCTATCCTAAGGCTGATTTATACTTCTGCATCAAATGAACGCTGTAGGTACAGCGTAGCCGCGTAACCTAAGCTGTACCCTACGCCCTAGCCTGATGCACACCTCTCCAAAGATGTAACTGCGTGTCGTGGCGACGCAGACTGCAATACTTGTGATTGGTCCGCTTGGTAGCATCGCATTTCCTCCTGTCTATAGGCATACTATGCATACAGTGATGCAAAATAAACGGTTGGAGATGATAAACCAAATCGTCAAATGCCGACATCTGAAAATATTTGAAATGCATTTCCTCGTCCATGTCTCTTAGTGGCCGAATAAGCACAGAAAATTCTCCCTCCTTCTGCCTCAATCCATTCAATGGTCGTACATACCATCTCCTCCGATGTCTTCTCTCTTTTCTGCGTTACAGTAATTTCAATAAAAGTAACCTTTGCTTAACATTTATTAGCTCCAACGCCAACATGATGCGCTCAGTTGTCATTGTTTGAAGTACATGAAGAAACTCTACACAGTGGCATAGAAACCCCACCGCCAGCTAGCGTTTTGGCGGTGAATTGCAGAGCGACGCAGACACACCAACGCACAGGTATAAATGCTCACAACAGCACAGGCCACTTACAAAAGCTGCAGCATAGGCTACTATGCAGAGGTATAAATCAGCCTTTAGACAAATCTTTAGCTACTCCATCCCATGAGACTATGTGTCCAACATAGCTGACAGACGTCTTGTAGAACTGGCACTTGTCCAGGGAAAGTTTTAACCCTTCAGCTTTCAGGTGGTCCAGCACCTTCGGTAGCCTCACTTCATCTTCCTCCGAGGTTGACCCAAACACCTTGAGGTCATCCAGGTACACCAATACCTCAAGCAAGTTTTTATCATCCACCGTTTTCTCCATGACACGCTGGAATGTCCTAGTGGCTCCCAATAGGCCCTAGGGCATCCTTTTGAACTGGAAGAATCTCAGTAGACGTATAAATGCTGTCTTTGTCAGTTTCACTCATGGGAATTTCCTAATATCCACTCGTCAAGTCCAGCACACTGAACCACTTTGCACCAATCAGACAAGCCAGCACGTCTTCAATCCTCGGGACTGTATACTGGTCGGGGATGGTGCGCCTGTTCAGAGTCCTATAGTTCACACACATCTGTACCTTTCCATTCTTCTTCCTGGCCACTACTAATGGGGATGCATAGGAGCTTTGGGACTTGGTGATGATCCCAGGTTCCTTCAACTTACACAAATGCTGCCAAACGCCTTCCACCTCTGCAGGGGCCAGTTGCCACAACCTCTCTCTGAACGGGGTATCCCCAGTCACCCAGATAACGTGACGCGTGCTCTTGGATCAACCCATGTCAAACTTGTCAGTGGAATAGAATCTTCCAGCTTCAACATCTTCTCTATCAACTTCCTCTTCCAACCCGCAGGTACTGGGGAGTCCCCAAAGTTGAATGACTCAGTAGTCAACTTTCCCCCTTTTTTCAGATAGTTTCTCCACGGTTTGTCTCACAGGGACACTAGACATTACCATCACTGGGAAGAGATGTGCTGGGGCAACCCTGCTTGAAGGTGATCTCCTTCTTTGTAGTATTCCTGACAATCTCTGCCATCATGTTCATCTGTACAACCGAGGGTTTCTGCAGTACAGGCCTCCTCGCCGCCGGCATTCTGGGAAATTTGGTTTCCCATTACTCTCTCTACTTCCCTGTGCCATAACATGATTGGCTTTGACTGGGTGAACCACACAGTTCCTCATCTAAACTTGTTATCTGGCCCAATGCAGCCACGCACTTCCTCAAAAGCAGTTCAAAACACCGGGTGAATGGAGAATGTTCTCAGGAAGCTCTCTCCAGCTTTCTCCTTGCAGGCTGCCTTGAGCTTCCTTACAATAGGAGTGTTGGTCCCCACAAGAATTGAAATGCTGCCCTTCTCAACGGGGTCCGGACAAACTAGCGCTAATGTATCAAGGACCTTTATCGGCCTCCGAAAACTCCAGCTTCACTGACAAATAACCATCATACAGATAATCACCTATACTATGACCCCAGATCTCTAGCGCACTGATTGGTGTCAATGGTAAATGCGTCAAATACTGGTTGTAAAATGAACGGTACAGCAAAGTGACCTGGGACCCTGTGTCAAGTATGGCTCTAGCATAAATACCCTCTTATCTTTAACGATACACTGGAGCTTGGCCCCACTAAGCCTTCAGGAATATCGTTGATAACTATCGGGACATCTCAGTTCTTAACTCTGCCACAGTCTCCTCTACTACTCCCTGGGGCAGGCTATCCATGGTCACTTCATCTCAGGGGACCACTACCGAGGACTGTACCCTGCTGATGGAGGCCTCCCACACCTCCAACGCATTCTCCTCCTCTCGTACTTCTCTGATCAACTCAACAAACGAGGGAGGGGTACACATCTTACGAGACAGTCGGAGACCCCAAATGAACAGATTCTGGGACTGGGCGCCTTTCGCTATTTGGTCCATTCTTAACTGATCCACCTCAGCCGTCTGAATGGCCCCTCTGCACCGCAAGCAATTTAGCTGCCTCTCCAGCTGAAAGATAGAGACAGAAAGCTTCTCCCCCTTCTCTTGGCACATGTTCTGAAACCCCACCATGAGTTCCACTGGGCTTCCTGTTGCTCCAAACACCTTCTCTAGTGCTTGCATGTGGTAGGCTGCAGAAGTGGAAGGGGGTTCCGTGCCTTTATGGCTGTCACTAAGTCAGCAGCCAGTCCCCTCAATCTCTCAACCAATCGCTGTCGTTTTACGTCATCAGAGCACTGCCACTCGTCTAACAACTGAAAGGTCTGCTCCGCCCAAGTCTTTGCATTTTCTGTGCATTCCACCTAATATGTGAGCATTCTGTGCATTCTAGCATCTGCTCCCAGGATGAGGCTTTCCGTTTCAGGACATCTGAAATATCCTCTTTCTTTAAGGATTGTGGTTTCCCTTCAGTCGTCATCAATGATGCCCTCACCCGCATCTCCTCCATTTCCTGCACTTCGGCCCTCACCCCATCCTCCCGTCACCACAACAGGGACCATGTTCCCCTTGTCCTCACCTATCACTCCACCAGCCTCCACATCCAGCATATTATCCTCCGCAACTTCCGCCACCTTCAACAGGACCCCACCACTAAGGACATCTTTCCCTCTCTACCCCTCTCTGCTTTTCGTGACTGCCTGGTCCACACATCCCCCCCCACGGATCTCCCACCTGGTACTTATCCCTGCAAGCGTAAGTGCTACACCTGTCCCTACACCTCCTCTCTTACCACCATTCAGGGTCCCAAACAGCCCTTCCAGGTGAGGCAACACTTCACCTGGGAGTCTGTTGGGGTCATCTATTGCATCCGGTGTTCCCGGTGCTGCGTCCTCTACATCGGTGAGACCCGACGCAGATCGGGGGACCGCTTCATCGAGCACCTCTGCTCCATCCGCCACAACAGACAGGATCTCCCGGTTGCCACCCACTTCAGCTCTGCTTCACATTCCCATTCGGATATGTCCATACATGGCCTCTTCTGCTGCCATGATGAGGCCAAACTCAGGTTGGAGGAGCAACACCTCATATACCGTCTGGGTAGTCTCCAGCCCCTTGGTATGAACATTGAGTTCTCCATCTTCCAGTAATTCACACCCCCTCCCTTCCCCCATCCCAGTTTCACTCTGTCTCCTCCTCCAGCTGCCTATCACCTCCCTCATGGTTCCGCCTCCTATTACCCATAGTGCCTTCCCCTTACATTCCTTCTTCACCTTTCCTGCCTATCCCCTACCCCACCCCTTGACCTTTCCCCTTACTGGTTCTTCACCTGACACCTGCCAGCCTTCTCCTTCCCACCCTCCCCCCACCTTCTTTATAGGGCCCCTGCCGCCTCCCTCTTCAGTCCTGATGAAGGGTCTCGGCCCGAAACGTTAACTGTTCATTTCCACGGATGCTGCCCAACCTGCTGAGTTCCTCCAGCATGTTGTGCGTGTTGCTTTGACCCCAGCATCTGCCCAGTATTTTGTGCCATTCTCCTCTTCCCCTTTAGGGGTGGACTTCATTCCCGAGAACAGGCTACGATAGCTGGGATTTTGAACCTGGGCATTTTCCCCTTTATTCACCAGAGAAATAAGGGCAGGTACTAACTCAGAATTCTCATTCTTCACTGGGAGACGGGGACTCATTAGACATTCCAAATCAGACCGCTCCTTCCCCTCGCTCCACAGAAACGAGAGCACCCTGTCTTTGAAGTCTCCGTCCACAGATACGGCAGACTCAACTTGCGATTTGGCCCACTCCCCTACACTCACCTCCTCCCGGAAAGTATGGATAGCCCACAGACCCACCCCCCTCCTGGGGCCCCAGTAGTACCAGGCAGTTCCACTGCTGTTACGTTAGCGCTATCTGAACTAAAACAAAGTCTGTGCCTGCCATTTTGTTAAACCACAATTATAACTTTCCCTACAGCTTTAACAGCACTTAAAAGTCAAATTAACAATTCATCAGGAGTACGAATATCTACCCCACTTAACACGCTCACTTTTGTTACCGGTATCCCCATGGCTGCACACCACTGCTCAACCCCGGCAGCATCCATTGTAATCGCTTTACCGGGCAATAGTTTAGCACACACAACCCACTGCTCAGGGCTGTCACACAGCATCCAATGAAATCAATCCCGGACAAACCCCACAATTGTAACCCTCAGGTTCTGTTGGCTGCGTAAGTCTAGGAAGACGATCTTTGGTCCCACCAAATGTATGAGATGGAGGTGCAAAGCCTCCTGCTTGTGTGGCTGCTGCGTGATGTGTTATCCTTTTACAAATCAGTACAGTACTACGAAATAACAAACAGTATGCCATATGCCATTAAACGATTTAGCTTTATAATTCTTAATTTGACTAACAGATTAGTGAAGAAAAACAAAAAGAACAGGGTCCATTTTAATGAAACAATCTAACGTGCACAGGCTAGAGCTCACGGTTTCCCCTTTGCTGATCCTCCTTCGTCGGATCATGGCTCCACTCCGACGTCTTCTATCTTTATTTCCCACCATACAAAAGACCCAGGTCACCCTGGTGTCAGGCACACGGCATGAAATCACCCTCCCGTCATTGGACGACTCACATTCCAAAGCACCCGTTATCTCTCACCATAACCCAAACACTGCTTCTACAGAAAGACCATTACATTAGCAGTGAAACCTTTCCCATGGTGTTACACTATGAAGTACCTTTCTATACTAACCCCATTTATCAGCGCTTGGTCAGAGCCTTGGCAATTCATGTTCTTGTCTATACGCTTCTCAGAGGTTGTGGGAACACCTGCCTCCACCACCTTCTCAAGTAGATTCTGACCCCCAGATCTCCTCTAACTCTCTCACTCCTTTCCTTAAATCTCTGTCCTTTGGTTTCTGTTCTTGGATGGAATTTCTTATTATCCATCCGATTTATACCCCTTTTTAGTCTTTGTCTTTAAGCTATCAAAGCAAATTGAATGCATTTGACAATGTTGTGCGGTTACAAATCAACACACTGCATAATTCAAAATGGGGTAAAAATTGTACAAATGCTAGAAATCCAAAATGAAAACAGAACATGCTTGAAATGGGATGTAAGATCAGCTGGTCACTCAGCACCTGTGTAGGGAGAGATACAGGATAAATATTTCTGATCGATTATCTTTAATCAGAATTGAATCACTAAACCTGTTTCTCTCTGGCAGATACTGTCTGACCTGCTGATAATCCCTAGCATTTTCTCTTCTGACTTCCAATGTCTCCAGTTTTCTGTGTTTATATTCATCTGTGCCTGTTCTGTAGCGAAACAACATTGTCAGAATTTCTCCCTTCTATCCACATGTAGAGTTACACATAGCTTTGAACTATTGCTTTTTCCTGCATTCATGTGGAATTCTCAATTGCCTCCAACTTCCACCCAGCCCTCAAATTTACCTGGACTGCCTCAGACACTTCTCCTCCTTTTCTAGATCCTCTGGTTTCATTCAAGCTGATAAACTATCCACCAATATCTACTATGAACCTACTGGCTCCTGCAGCAATCTTGCCCATAGCTCCACCCACCCTGCCTCCTGTAAGGATGTCATTCCTCTCTCTTAGTTCCTCTGTGTATGCTACAACTGTCCTCAGGACGAGGCTTTCCACTCTAGGGTATCTGACATATTGGTATCAGAATCAGAATGAGAATCAGGTTTATTATCACTGGCATGTGTTGTGAAATTTGTTAACTTCACAGCAGCAGTTCAAAGCAATACATAATATAGAAGAAGAAGAAAATAATCATAAATACCATTTCTCTTCCAAATCACTTGATATTAGATTTCAAAGACAGGGATGGAAGGGACTGCAGACGCTGGAATCTGGAACAACAAACAATCTGGTGGAGGCACTGGGTTGAGCAACACCTGTGGGAGGAAAGAATTATCTATGTTTTGGGTTGAAACTGTGCATCAGAGTTCAAATGCTTGCATGTTAGAGTTCAACAGCTAAGTTCAAAGAAGATTTATTATCAAAGTACATAAAAGTAGGTCCCTGATTTTCATTTTCTTGCTGGCATTCACAGTATATACAAAGAAACATGATAGAATCAATAAACAACCATACATGACAGAAACAAACAGCCAGTGTGCAAAAGACAACAAATTCTGCAAATACAATAAGAAAAAAAAGCAATAAATATCAAGACCATGAGTTCTAGAGTCCTTAAAAGTGAGTCTATAGTTTGTGGAATCAGTTCAGTGTTGGGGTGAGTGATGTTATCCCCTCTAGTTTAAGAGCTTGATAATTGAGGTGTAACAACTGTTCCTAAACCTGGTGGTGTGGGACCTGGGGCTCCTGTACCTCCTTCCTGATGGCAGCTGCAAGGATGGTGGGGTTCCACAATGATGGATGCTGCTTTCCTTGTAGATCTGCTCAATGACGAGGATGGCTTTACCTGTGATGGGCTGGACTGTATTCACTACTTTTTATAATTTTTATCTATTCAAGGGCATTGGTCTTTCCATACAAGGCTGTGATGCAACCAATCAGTACACTCTCTACTGCGTATCTATAGAAGTTTGTCAAAGTTTTAGATGACATGCCGAATCTGCACAAACTTCTAAGAAAGTAAAGGCATTACTGCATCCCTTCATAATGGTAGATACACGCTGGACCCAGGACAGATCCTCTGAGATGATAACACTGAGGAATTTAAATTTGTTTTTGCTGAAATTGAATGAGAGATGTTGTTATTCAACCAGATTCTCAATCTCCCTCCTATATACTGATTCATCACCACCTTTGATTCTGCTCACAACAATGGTGTTATCAGCAAACATAAATATAGCATCGGAGCTGTACTTAGCCTCATAGTCATAAGTATAAAGCATGTAGAGCAGGGGGCTAAGCACACAGCCTTGTGGTGCACCTGTGCTGATGGAGATTTGGTGGAGATGTTGTTACCAATCAGAACTGACTGGGGTCTGCAAGTGAGGAAATTGAGGATCCAGTTGCAAAAGGAGGTATTGAGACCAAGGTCTTGAAGCTTATTGATTAGTTTTGGGGGGATGATAGCATTGAATGCAGAACTGTAGTCAATGAAGAGCATCCCGATGTATGCATCTTCACTGTCCATATGTTCCAGGGTTGAGTGACGAGCCAGTGAAATGGCATCCGATGTTGATGAATTGTGACAGTAGGCAGATTGGAGTGGATCCAAGTCACTCCTCAGGCAGGAGTTGGTAAATTTCATCACCAACCTCTCAAAGCATTTTGTCACAGTGGATGCAAGTGCTACTGGATGATAGTCACTGAGGCATGTCACCTCGTTCTTCTTGGGCACCACTATAGTTGAAGCCTACTTGAAGAGGATAGGTACCTCAGTCTGTCAAAGCAAGAGGTTAGAAATATCAGTGATTGTCTAACCAGTTGAATAGCACAGGTCTTCATTACTTGGTCAGGTACCCCACCTGCGCCGGATGCTTTCTGTGGGTTTACCCTCCTAAAGGATGTTCCCTTTGGAATAAACTTTTCCCAATCTCTCATAATTAAAAAAAAAATCTGGTTTTCTGTTTTGTCGCCAAATGGGATATGCTGGATCTTCTACTTTGGATTCCCTCCATCACATTCTTGCTAACACACTTGGCATGTCTATATCCTCTTGAAGCTGCTTAACATACTCCACACTGCTCACAATGCCACCAAGTGTTGTATCATTGATAAACTCAATCTTCTCAGTCAAATTGTTATGACAGGTTATGAATAACTGCACCTAAACATCAATTATAGCAGTATTCAATTTGATGTAGCCAACCTTTGGTTTTAAATCTGCAAAAGATCCCTTCATCCCCACTCTTTGCCTTCTGTCTGTTAACCAGTTCATAATCCAAGACAGTATATCATTCCCAGTTCCTTGCTGACCAATCTCTAATGGAAGACCTGATAGAAAACCCTCTGAAAATGTAAATATACCACATCAACCAGCTCTTCCTTATCTTTTCTAGAACACAGAACAGTACAGCACAGGAAAAGTTGATTCAGCCCGCAGTGTTCTGCTGAACCAGTTAAACATGCAAACATGAATCCCTCCCACCTACACCATGCCCATATTTCTCCATCTTCCTTACATCCATGCGCCTATCTAAACATCTCTTAAATGTCTCTAAAGTATTTGCCTCTACCAGCACATTCCAGGCATCTACGGCTCCCTGAATAAATAACTTACCCCTCACATCCCCCTTGAACCTACCCCCTCTCACCTTCATTATATGCCCTCTGGTATAAGATATTTCAACCCTGGGAAACAGATACTCCCTGTCCACTTTCATAATACTGCAAACCTCTGTCAGATCTCCCCTCAACCTCTAGAGAAAACAATCGAGTTTGTCCAGCCTCTCATGATTGCACATGCTTTCTAAACCAGGCAGCATCCTGGTAAGTCACTTCGACATTCTCTCCAAAGTCTCAACATCCTTCCTGTAGTGGGGCGAACAGAACTGTATGCAATATTCCAGATGTGTTCCTAACCGAGTTTTATAAAGTTGCAGCATAACCTCCTAAGTTTTGGACTAATAAAAGCAAATAATTCCGCAAGCCTTCTTAACCGCCTTATCGGCCTACGTAGCCACTTTCAAGGAGCTATGAACTCTTAGTCACATCCTCAAAGAACTCCAGTGAAAGAGTCAAACTTGATGCCCGTTTCATAACTCCATTGTTCTCTATTATTCTTTTCGAGGTATTATATTGTTACATTCTATATTATAGATCTTTCCTGCTACTAAGCTTTAATTTTGAAGCGGGGTTTGAAACAAAGCATCAAATAGCGAAGACAGTGAAACAAACTTTACCATTGGAAACTTCAATTCCCAGAATATATGCGGCGCGCTTGCGCGGTGATGAATGAAGGATTTTCTCGTCAGCTCGAGCGTCAAACTACGCCAATCAGAGCGAGTGGAGGGCGGTGTCCCGCCTACGGTGTCGGGCACCGTCCAATGGCAGAAGGAGACTAGGAAACGAGCGGGTGGGCGTGGCGCGTGCTTTGTGGCTTGAGTTGAATCGGCCGGTTGCGATGGTACAGTGCGACGTAAGAGGTTGCGGCAACCATGGAGGGAGGAGGAGCTGCAGCCGGAGCCGCCTTCTGATTGAGGGGGACTTCCATCTACTGATTACCCCGGGGTGTCCTTTACCCTCTTTTCGCCCCCTCGCTGGGCGATGAAACAGGGACGGCACAAAAGACCCCGCCGCTTGTAACGTTAGGAGCGGGCGGCGGGGGCAAAAGCGGGCAGCCGTCGAAGGGGTGAATTACAGCAAGAGGAGGGGTGATGGTGTTGGAGGTGTCGAGCTGTTTCACAGGTAAGCCTCAGGCACTGCCTGAACAACTGTTTCTTCACACCAGGGCAGTGGGTGAGCGAAGCTGCAGCCGTTCTGCAACGACCTGCCAGTGGTCGGGGTGGGACAGGGGGCCGAGGCGGGGCGTCCCGTTAGCAGGGAATGATTGTGGGCAGAGTGGAGGGCGCCGGTTCTACTCTACTGATTGGGATTTGTGTGATTCATTTGGTTGCCTGGCCAAGTTCTGAGCAGATTTCCATTTTCCCACCTGGCCCTTTTAAGCTGAATCATTTATATGATAGTGCCGGATAGTTGAACGGATCCGCGGAAGAAAAACACGACTGATTGATCTGCACTTTCTGACTGATTGTAATTTCATCACGCCTGCTTTTGACACAGGCGCTGTAGGCAGTCAGCATTTTACTGAACATCCTCGGGAACCAGTCGGCCATGGTAATCTCCAAACGTGGGCATTATTTGCAGTGTATGTTATGAAGGCCTCACAGAAATACGATTTGCAAGATTGTTTCCTCTTCTAGATACCATTTAGGGGTTTGTTTTAGTTTACAATTTTTTTTGGAAGATGGCATTGACCTTGAAAGAACGCAGAAGCATTTGTTTGAAACCCGGTGGATATAAGCGGCGCGGTTTTTTTTGTTGTTGGAGAGCATCATTTGGCTCTGACAGAATGGATCGACGAAATAACAGTGATAGAGCAGCTTTTGGCGATGCTGCAGAAAATGCAATCCCACTAATATTTATTGCCTCATGGTGTATTCTGTTCATGCCTTTGCGTCACTAATATGTGCAGAGGCATTTATTTTTGTGTGTTCAATACCTGATGTTTTTTTAAGTAAGTGGGTTTTACTTGGATTCTTTATTTAGAAAACGAGGTCTTATTTACACAGGTTTGTATTGTTTTGTGGTAAGGGATTTCCTTGTGGCTTTCAAGGATTTGTGAATTTAGATAATCTATATATGTAAAATGATGCACAGATAACGTCAATTATGGATTTGAAGGGTAATAGTTACTGAATTTAAATTAAAAAATGAATTTGCATTTAACCACTTGAGTTGAGGCAAGTAACTTGTTTGTGATAGTGAATTAGTGAGATAGATGAATTGATTTGCACTTTCTTTTCATTTTATTATAAGATTCAGGGATTGTATAAATAAGCATTGTTGTAGGGACTGTAACCTGATTGGTCATTGAAAGGTGTGGACAATACAGAAAACTGCTTTCACTTTCATTCTTTTAACATTCATTGTGGTTTCTGAACTTTTTAACAGTGGTCTAGAGAAAATGTATATTTTGAAAATGAGGTGACTGTTAGTCAAACAAATAAAAATAATTTCCTCAGTGTAAGGGTGATTTTATTATTACAATGAAATCCATTGTTCTTTAGCTAAGATCTGTTGTGAATCATCAACAGGAATCTACAGTGAAGTTAATTGATCAGATTTATGTAGTGATCTTGGAACAGTTTTTGTGGTTTCTTACAAGGGTATTTTAATGGGTAAATTTTTAGTTTTCATATGTATGTAATTGTTCTGACAAGAAAAATGGTAACAGGAAATGTGATTTTTTTTTAGTTTTGTTTAAACTGGATATTTCACAGATTTTTTTCAGTATTATGCCTCCATTGTATTTAGTACCCATGAGTGCTTAGGATGTATTTTTTGTGTATTGGCAGCAGTAAGAACACTAATAGAAGACTAATTTTTTACATTCGCGTATTCTTAAAGTTGAAATTAATGCAGTGGTTGGTATAAATTAGAAATCTCAAAGAGCATAGGAAGTACAAATGAGCATTGTTACTGAGCTGTACTTTAACAAAAATTAGATGGCTGTCTGAGGGCAGAAACAGCATCATTGTTGGTTGGCAGTGGGATTTGACTTGCACCGCATTTGTTTACAGTACTCAATGGTTTGCCGTGTTTTCTAGCAATTTGTAACTGAGCTGCTTTTTTGAAAGCTCAAGTTATAATGAGGGCCAACTCACTAATTTCATGAAGGTCTATAAATATGATTTTTCATGAACTTAACTACAAAGATCTTTGTAACCAGCAGGTCCAGAATTACAATATTATTGAACCCATGTGCTTTGGTTGTTAATCTGTGGAGGATGATCAGTATTTTGAAGTCTAGAAGGAAAAAAGATAATAGTTGGTTGAAGTAGGTGAATAGTTATTGAAATAATTTGGTAATCGTTCCATAGAAATTTAAACCAAGACTGTGGTTTTTAATGATTCTGGTAATAAACATACTGTTAGTTCCACTGACATTGTTATAGGATAATGCAGTGATGTGGAAATTAATTGTAAGATGCAATCTTGTTAACTTTAAAGGGAATAAAAGGCCAGCGCAGTGTAGATATAGTTATGTACAGTGTGTGTGTGTGTAATTACATTTGATAGATTACTTAAAAAGAAAGGCATCAAATTTTATGCTTAACATGGTTTTACAAACCCCATGTGAATCCCAAAGGAAAATAACCTACTTTTCGGTGCTGGTTCAGGGAGATTTATTTAGTGCTGAGAGCATCCTGCTCTTCCTTGGTGCTAGAAAATGTTTCATGTGCGTTTGAGGGGTCATGAGTTTAATGTGCCATCTAAAATGCAGCACTGATTTCAGTTACTGTGCTGTAGTGATAGCTGCACAAATCCATATTGTAATCATTTGGCTTTGACAAGAATACTACTAAATAAGCCAAGCTGAAAATGAGACAGGATTTTAAAAAGAGTGAACATTTCTTGTCCCTTTCTTCTTCTATGTCCATGAGACAGGACATGAATATACCATAAATAATTTTGTGATGTTTTGCAAATTTTGAACAATGTTGATGAGTTAAGTGCTTGTGTTTGTGTAAAATGTTGTTATGGCACTGGAATGGGAAGTAATGATGATGGGCTTTAATTGCATCAATTACTGAAATTTAATATCGTATTATACTACTGGGCTTGAGTAGAATACAGTGATTTTTTTTGGAAGCATTCTTTATTATAATTGCTATGATTAAACAATAGGTATATTACTCATTTTGTTCCGCAAAAAATTCAGATGTTCTATACTGCATAGAGTCATGGAAGACAGCACAGAAACAGGCCCCTAGTCATTCTACTCTGTGCTGAACTATTAATCTGCCTAGTCCCATCAACCTGCTCCCCGATCACTGCCCGCCATATCCCTCCCATCCATGTACCTATCAAAATTTCCTTTGAATGTTGAAGTTGAACCCACACCCACCATTTCCACTGCATCTTGTTCCGTTCTCACCAGCCTCTGAGTGAAGAAGTTCCCCCTGATGTTCCCCTTAAGCTTTACATCTTTCATTCATAACCCATGAACTCTAGTTGTCATCTCACCAAATCTCCGTGGAAAAAGTTTGCTTGCATTTACAGTATCTCCATCCCTCATAATTTTGTACACTTCTATTAATTCTCTTCTTTCTCATATTTTCCAGCAAATTAAGTCCTAATCTGTTCAACCTTTCCCTGTAACTCATTTCCCCAAGTCCTCCAATCCTCTGGTACCTCACTTGTGGCTAAGGTTATTTTAAATATCCATGCTAGGGCGCCTGCAGTTTCTGCACTAGCTTTCCACAGGGTTGGAGGGAACACCTTGCCAGGCCCAGGATTTATCCACTTAAATTTTCCTCAAGACAGCAAACGCCACCTCCTCTGAAATCTGTATATGGTCCATGATTTCACTGCTTCTTTGCTTCACTTCTATAGACTCTGTGCCTTTCTCCCAGGTAAATACAGATGCAAACATTCTCTCTAAGATCCTGCCCATCACTTTTGGCTCCATGTATAGATTACCATTCTGATCTTCCTGATGTCAAGTTCTGGCCCTTGCTATCCTTTTGCTCTTAATATATTTGTAGAAGCCCTCGGAATTCTCTTTCACCTTGTCTGCTAGAGTAGCCTTTTACCTTTTAGTCCTCTTGATTTCCTTAAGTGCCTCTTGCATTTCTTATTCTCAAGTGCCTCGTTTGTTCCTTGCTTATACCTGCAGCTCCTTTTCATTACCCAGGGACTCATTCAATAACCTCTTATCCTTGCCTTTTATTCTGGCAGGAACATACAAAATCTGTACACTCATAATTTCACTTTTAAAGGCCTCCCACTTACCAAGTAGACATCAACAGAAAACAGCCCATCTCAATCCATATTGCCAAATCCTTTTTGATACCATTAAAATTGACTTCTTTCAATTTAAAATCTCAAACTGAGTACCACACCTATCCTTCATAATTTTCTTGAAACTAATGGCATTATGATCACAAAATGCAAAATATTCCCCTACACAAACTTCTGTCACTTGCCCTGACTCATTCCCTATCAATCTAGTATCACACTCTCTCTACTTGGGGCCTATACATACTGATTAAGGAAACTTTACTGAACATATTTGGCAGAATCTATCCCATCCAGCCTATTCTTATAGTGTGGGAATCCCAGGCAACATGTGGAAAGTTTAAAAATAGCTATTATCACAACCTTGTGTTTCTTGCCACAGTCTGCGATCTCTATACAAATTTGCTACTCTATATCCCAAAGACTATTGGGGGGGGGGGGGGGGGGGAGCGGTCTATAGTATCCTTTTCTTATTCCTCAATTCCACCCATATAGCCTCAGTATCTATGCTTTCCAGTCAGTCCTGTGTGAGCACTGCCATGACATTTTCCCTGATTACTAATGCCACCCCTCTCCCTTTAGTCCCTCCCGCTGTATCTAAAGCAACAGAACTCTGGAACAATAAGCTGCCAGTCCTGAACCTCCTGCGACTGACGCTTGGCTACAGTGTCATGTTTCTACATGCTGATCTATACCCTAACTCATTTGCCTTTCCGGCAATACTGATTGCATTGAAATATACACAGCCCTGAACAATACTCTTACCATGCTCAACCTTTCGATTCCTGACTTTGTATGTAGGTTTGATACCATCTGTCTCCACAGCCATTCCACTATCTGCTCTGGTTACCATCCACATACAACTCTGGCTCTGGTTTCCAGCCCTGTGCAGCACCAGCAAATTTTCCCGCAAGCATATTCATTCCCCTTCTAGTTCAGGTACAAACTGTCCCTTCTGTACAGGTTCCACCTTTCATGGGACCTAGGAGCAGAATTAGACCATTTATTCCTTCTACCAGAGTGCATGACCGTACACTTCCCTTCTGTGTTCCATCTGCCACTTCTTTGCCCATTTTCCTAGTTTGTTTAAGTCCTGCAGCCTCCCTGCTTCCTCAACACTACTTGCCCCTCCACCTATTTTCGTATCATCTATAAACTTGGTCACAAAGCTATCAATTCCATTATCTAAGTCATTGGCATATAATGTAAAAAGAAGTGGTCCTAACACTGACCCCTTTGGAACACCACTAGTCACTGGCAGCCAACCAGAAAAAAGCTCACTTTATTCCCACTCTACCTTCTGCTAATTTGCCAATCAGCTAATTTGCTATCCATGCTAATATCTCTCCTGTAATACCATGGGCGCTTATCTTGTTAAACAGCTTCATATGTGGCAACTTGTCAAAGGCCTTTTGAAAATCTAAGTAAACAACATCCACTGACTCTCCTTTGTTCATCCTGTCTGTTTTTTCCTCAACAAATTCCAACAGATGTGCCAGGCAAAATTTTCACTTAAGAAAACAGTGTTGACTTTGGCCTATTAAATCATGTACTTCAAAGTACCCTGAGATCTCCTTAACAATTGACTCCAACATCTTTCCAACACTTGAGGTCAGACTAACTGACCTATAATTTCCTTTCTTCTGTGTCCCTGCCTCCTTGAAGAGTGGAGTGACATTTGGAATTTTCCAGTCCTCCAGAACCATGCCAGAATCTCTTGTTTCTTGAAAGATCATTACTAATGCCTCCACAGTCACTTTCAGCTATCTTTTTCAGAACACTGTGGTGAAGTCCATTTGGTCTAGTTGACTTATCTACCTTGAGTCCTTTCAGCTGTCCAAGCACCTTCCCCATAGCAATAGTAACTACACTCACTTCTGCCCCCAACACTCTTGAACTTCCTGTGTACTGGTAGCGTCTTCCACAGTGAAGACTGATGACAAATATTTAGTTTGTCTGCTGTTAATTTATCCCTCTCCAGTGCAATTTCTAGCGGTCCGATATTTACTCTTGCCCTCTTTCACTCTTTATGTATCTTAACACTTTTGGTATCCTGTTTGCTATTATTGGCCAGTTTACCTTCATATTTAATCTTTTCCTTCGTAATGGTTTTTTTTAGTTTCTTCCATTGGTTTTCAAAAGCTTCCCAATCCTCTACCTATATGCCCTCTGTTTTGATTTTTTTTTAATGTTGTCTTTGACTCCCCTGTTCAGCCATGGTTACCTGTGTAATATTTCATTTTTTACCAACAGAGTTACATCACCCTCTCCGCCTACTTGCCTGTCCTTTCAATACAATATGTATTCTTGGATGTTAAGCTCCGACCTATAATCTTTCAGCCACAACTCAGAGATACCCATGACATCATACCTGCCAATCTCTTAAATGTGCAGCAAGATCATCTACCTTATTCTGTATTTTGTGTGCATTCAAATTTAACATCCACAGCCCAGTATTCATCACCCTTTTGGGTTTTTCTCCACGTTATATGGCAACTCATCCTCACTGACTGCAAATTTGCCCTATTTTCTGCCTGTCCTTCCTGACGGTCTCATTGAAGCTGCTTGTATGCCAACTGCCACATTCTCATCACTCTGATTCCCAACTCCCTCCTAATTTGGAGGAAATTGGTGCTCCTTGGCTCCGGGTGTAACCCATTCCTTTTGTACAGGTCATACCTTCCCCAGAAGGGATTCCAGTGATCTGAAGCCCTGCCCCCTGAACCAGTTCCTCAGCCACACATTCATCTGCCAAATCATCCTATTCTTGCCCTCACTGGCATGTGGCACAGGCAGCAATCCAGAGATCGCTATGCTGGAGGGCATTCTTTTCAGCTTTCTACCTAACTACCTAAATTCTCTTTTCAGGGCCTCCTCCCTTTTCCTACCAATGTCATTAGTACCAATATGTACCAAGACTTCTGGCTGCTCACCTTCCACTTTTAGAATGCTCCCCCTGCCCCTCTCTTTCCTGGAAGAGAGTCTAATGATCCAAAAATCTGAAGCTTTCCCTCCAGCACCATTTCCTTAGCTATGTGTTAAACTGTATGATCTTCCTATTTCTGGCCTCACTAGAACATGGCATGTACAACAGTCCTGGGGTCACAACCCTGGAGGTCCTGTCCCTTAGCACCTAACTGCCCAAACTCACTTTGCAGGACCTCATCACTTTTCCTATTCATGTCATTGGTACTGATGTGGACCATGACCTTTGGCAGTTCCCCTTCACTTAAGAATGCTGTGGACTTGATTGAAATCTTCCTGATCCTGGCATCCTTGCATACAACATGCCATCCTAGAATCTCACTTTCATTCACACAGCTGTTTACCTAGCATTAAATTCCCTATCACTACAGCTTGCCTCTTTCCCCTCTTTCCATCTGAGCCACATAGATCAGGTCTCTGGCACAGATTCTGGCTATGTAGCTAGCTAATAGCCCACCCTCAACATCATGCAAAGCAGTATACTTGTTGTTAAGAGGAATGACCATATGGGTACTTTGCACTGGTTGCTTATCTCTTTTCCACCTCCTGACAGTCACCCAGTTACTGGTGCCCTGCACTGTAGAAGTAACTACCTCCCCGTCTGACCTGTTGATCAATCCCTCAGCCTCCAAAATGATCCAAAGTTCATCTAGCTCCTGCTCTAATTCCTTAACACAGTCTGAAAGAAACTGCATTTCTTGTAGCTGTAGTCGTCCCAGACACTGGAGGTCTGCCTTCCTTCCCAGATCCTGCAAGAGGAGCATTCCACTATCCTACTTGTCATCCTCACTGCTCTTAACACAGCAATAAGAAAGAAAGAAAAATTAAACAAAAAAAATCTACCTATGGTCTTTGCCTCTCCTCACTGAGCCTAAGCCTGAACTTCCCACTCATACAATGGCTGCCCCATTTATGCCTAACTTTTTATTGGCCCTTGTGCCTAATTATGCACAATCCAAAGTCTCATCAGGAATGGCAGTGCACAGAATGTCTCAACTGCCTCATTTGCTTCTTTTGAAATCCATCTCCCTCTATGCAATCCAAAATCTCTTTGGAGCTGAGGCATGCAGATATCCAGTGAGAAATATTAAACTGATAATCAGTGGCTTGGTGAAATTCAGTTCTCTGTTAGATTAGTTGTTTGGAATTAAAAATCCTTGTTTGAACTGCTGGCTAATGGAAACATTCCCAGTGCAAGGGAATAGAAATAGATTTCAACATATCCAGCATGACTCCTAGTTGAGTGATAATTCAGCAGTGTTATGTGTAAATATTAAGACTTCTACCATTTCTTTATATTATAGTAAAACTTAATTACTTTAAATTTAAAGACTGGTGTTGTAACTAGTATGTGGGAGCTGGTGACTTTTGGCATCCACACAGAAAATTATTGCAGGTAATGTGAAGAACTTCTATTTGGAATTGATGTGCTAGATTTCAAGACTTGGATACTGGGACTCATAAGGGAAAGGGAAAATTACTGGGATATCTTGTTTTAATAAGTCATCAGATTGATCGTTCAAAGGGACTATAGTATTTAATTGCATGTGAAGGAGTTTCAGTTCTATTTAAGGGTAGAATTGAAGCAAAACCCAACAAGAAATGTGGGTGGAAAAGCAGAGACTGAAAGCAGGCTGAGCAAATTGACTACAAGACCATAGTATAGGGGCTATAAAAGTTGGAGAAGTGAGAAAAGTTATTGTGATAGGGGACATTATATTTGGAAGCAGAGTACTGTTTCCTGCAGCCATCTGCATGAGTCCCAAAGGTTTTATTACCTGAGTTGTACTAAGGTCAACAGTATCTCCATGGAGCTAGAGCAATGTGATGGGAAGGATGAAAGAGTTTCTGCTCAAGGAGCAGCCAGCATCCAAAGTAAAATGCAGGTCACAAAGCGAGTAATTTGTAGATAACTTTCTGAGCTAGGGTCACAAGAAGGGAATTTGAATACATGATGTTATGTTTGGTATGAGAAATAGGTTTTGATTCAGTGGGCATGGCGTAAGTAATGGAGGAGGTGGGAGCTGACCCTTTAGGAAGGGTTTCGCTGGAATCGTTATTGGTTATTACAGAAAGTCTCTCTGGTGCTTCCCATTCCATCCCCTCTTCCTTTTCCTTTTCGCACCATGATTCTCCTCTCCCTATCCCTTCCCACTTTCAAGCCACAATAGACGCACACACAGGTTTATCAAAAACTTGCATATGTCATGAAATTTGTTTTTCTGTTGTACTGTGCAATACATAAAAGTACTACAGTACTATGCAAAAGTCTTAGACATCCTAGTTTTTTTATAGAAGACCGGCAGTTGCCCAAGCTGCAAGTCTTCCCTCTCCATGCTACTGATGTTATCCAAGAAAAGAGCATTAGGACCCCTACAGCTTGGCACCGGTGTCGTCGCAGAGCAATGTGTGGTTAAGTGCCTTGCTCAAGGACACACACGCAGCCTCAGCCAAGGCTCGAACTAGCAACCTTCAGAATACTAAGTGAAAGCTTTAACCACTTGGCCACGCACCAACATACATATATATAGACTGAGTAAATGAAATTATGTGACGGGTAAATTCATAGGCTACAAGAAATGGTTTTGTAGATCTTTTTGTTGAAAACCAACCAGGGAAGTGCTATGTTATATCTAGTATCATACAATGAGAAGAGGATAATTCATAACTTGGATACAAGAGGTCTTTAGGGAATAGTGATCATAATATGATAGAAGTTCATAAAACAATTAAAGATTATTTTGTTCAATCTGAAACCAGGACTTTAAATAAACAAAATACAGAAGCATGAGTTGTGAATTGGCCTGATAGATTAGAAAATTTCATGAAAAGATAAGGTAGTAAACAGGTAGTAGCTAAACTTTAAAGAATTGGAAACATTTAAGGCTCAGATATCTGAGGAAATATGACTTGGCTGTAGCTAATAAGAGAAGCTAATCAGAGGAAAATGCAGCACGCCTAAAGGTTGAGAAAAGTTTAGAATTTGGTAAAGGAGAGACAAATAGGAAAGGAAATGGAATAGCAAGCATGTATCCATAGATATGTAAAAGGAAAAATTAACAAAAGTTAATGCAGACTGAGATAGAAAAAATATATTGGGAAGTAAGGAAGTGGCAGATAAATACAATGGATTCCGGATAATTGGCACCAGTACATTTTGGGCCAATTAAGCAGCTGCCCCAATTAGCTAAAGTTTAATAGGATTGGTTAAAAATGCATTTTAAAAAAAGGACAAACTACTATTAAACTCAGTAAGCAATGGAATACAGAACAAATCGAACACTAGCAATACAATAAAACTGTATTATTTCCTAAAACAGTGGCATGCAAAAGTTTGGGCACCCCTGGTCAAAATTTCTGTCACTGTGAAAGATGAACTGATCTCAAAAAGACAAAGTTAAAGATGAAGCATTCTTTTCAACATTTTAAGCAAGTATTATTTTTGTTTTGTACAATTTTAGATTGAAAAAAGGAAAGGAGCACCATGCAGAAGTTTGGGCATCCCAAGAGATTTGAGCTCTCAGATAACTTTTACCGCGGTCTCAGACCTTAATTAGCTTGTTAGGGCTATGGCTTGTTCACAGTCATCGTTCGGAAAGGCCAGGTGATGCAAATTTCAAAGCTTTATAAATACCCTGACTCCTCAAACCTTGTCCCAACAATCAACAGCCATGGACTCCTCTAAGCAGCTGCCTAGCACTCTGAAAATTAAAATAAATGATGCCCACAAAGCAGGAGAAGGCTATAAGAAGTAGCAAAGTGTTTTCAGATAGCTGTTTCCTCAGTTCGTGGTGTAATTAAGAAATGGCAGTTAACAGGGACAGTAGAGGTCAAGTTGAGGTCTGGACCAAGAAAACTTTCTGAGAGAACTGCTTGTAGGATTGCTAGAAAGGCAAATCAAAACTCCCATTTGACTGCAAAAGACCTTCAGGAAGATTTAGCAGACTCTGGAGTGGTGGTGCACTGTTATACTGTGCAGTGACACCTGCGCAAATATGACCTTCATGGAAGAGTCGTCAGAAGAAAATCTTTCCTGTGTCCTCACCACAAAATTCAGCGTCAGAGGTTTGCAAAGGAACATCTAAACAAGCCTGATGCATTTTGGAAACAAGTCCTGTGGACTGATGAAGTTAAAATAGAACTTTTGGCTGCAATGAGCAAAGGTATGTTTGGAGAAAAAAGGGTGCAGAATTTCATGAAAAGAACACCTCTCCAATTGTTAAGCACGAGGGTGGATCGATCATGCTTTGGGCTTGTGTTGCAGCCAGTGGCACGGGGAACTTTTCACTGGTAGAGGGAAGAATGAATTCAATTAAATACCAGCAAATTCTGGAAGCAAACATCACACCATCTGTTTAAAAAAAAAAGCTGAAGGTGAAAAGAGGATGGCTTCTACAACAGGATATTGATCCTAAACACACCTCAAAATCCACAATGGACTACCTCAAGAGGCGCAGCCTGAAGGTTTTGCCATGACCTTCACAGTACCCGACCTAAACATCATCAAAAATCTGTGGACCTCAGAAGAGCAGTGCATGCAAGACGGCCCAAGAATCTCACAGCACTAGAAGCCTTTTGCAAAGAAGAATAGGCAAAAATCTCCCAAACAAGAATTGAAAGACTCTTAGCTGACTACAGAAAGTGTTTGCAAGCTGTGATACTTGCCAAAGGGAGTGTTACTAAGTACTGACCACGCAGGGTGCCCAAGCTTTTGCTTCGGGCTCTTTTCCTTTTTTGTAACTGTAAAAGATGGAAATAAGAAAGTAATCTTAAAATATTAAAGAAATGTGTCATCTTTAACTTTATGCCTTTTGGAAATCGGGTCATCTTTTATTCACAGTAACAGAAATATTGACCAGGGGTGCCCAAACTTTTGCATGCCGCTGTGGATATTGGCAGAGTGTATGCTGTGTGTTTTTGATTAACTGTAAATGAACAAAACCAGCCAGAGACCTAGTGCAGAAAATGGACTGTCTTCATGCAATGCTTTTGACAATTGCATCTTCCAAATCCTCATTTTCATTGTAACATTCAAGATGACTGTTGATATCTTAATTCTTTGTGGTCCCTAACTTGTTGAAGTAGGGGATTTGTTTCCTTTTCACACCCGCCTGTTTCTCGCATCTCCAAACCTGAATGCTTGGAACTGCAGTGAGCAAGACAGTTCAGAATTGTCTTACTGTATAGTTCTCACCAACTATCAGTGACAAAACTCACTGCTTTTTGAACAGACACACACAACTCACGCTGTTTTTAAAAACAGTTTGCTCTAATCATGGTATAGTGTTTCACAGCCCCACAAGTGCATGCATCTGACTGTAGTCAGACATTTTGGCAACAGTCTCTTGTCCCAGTTAAGTGGAGTAGTGTCCCAAATAAATGAAAAGATACCAGTTCTCTTGATTAGATTTTGTTCTTTGAGTTATCCCAAATAAGTGGCTACCCAATTAACCGGTATCCACTGTATTTTGTCTGTTTCTGTGAAGGAAAATGTCGATGAGGAGCTAAAATAAATTTGATTAAAGAAATATATTGAAGCAATTAACAGGACTGAAAGGTGATAAATTGGGCCTTGTGTCTCAGTTTTAAAAGCAGCAGCAATGGAAATACTGAGTGCATTGGTTGTCAGTTTACAAAGTTCTATAGATTCTCGAATGGTTTCCACCAATTGGAAAGGGATGAATTTACCCACTGTTTTGAGAAGAGGGTGAAAGAAAATTGGATATGTCAGTAAACCTGTTGTTAGTGGTAAGAAAAAACTGATTTTATTATTAAGTGGTAATGGGGCATTTTGACTCTACTCAATTCTGTTACTATTAACTCCCACAGCTACCTAGACTATTCCTCCTCCCACCCTGTCTCCTGCAAAAATGCTATCCCTTTCTCTCAATTCCTCCGCCTCCGCCGCATCTGCTCTCAGGATGATGCCTTTCATTCTAGGACAAAGGAGATGTCTTCCTTTTTTAAAGAAAGGGGCTTCCCTGCATCCACTATCAACTCTGCCCTCCATCGCGTCTCCCGTATTTCACGCACCTCTGCTCTCACCCCATTCCCCCGCCAGCCCACCAGGGATAGAGTCCCCCTGGTCCTCACCTATCACCTTACCAGCCTACAGATCCAATGTATAATCCTCCGTAACTTCTGCCACCTCCTACGTGATCCCACCACCAGCCACATCTTCCCCTCCCCCCCAATCTCGGCTTTCCGCAGGGATTTCTCCCTATGCGACTACCTTGTCCATTCATCCCCACCCCTCCCCACCGACCTCCCTCCGGGCACTCATCCCTGCAAACGGAAGAAGTGCTACACCTGCCCCCACACTTCTTCCCTCACCACCATCCCAGGCCCCAGACAGTTGCTTCAGGTGAGGCACCACTTCACCCGCAAGTCAACTGGGGTGATATACTGTATCCAGTGCTCCTGATGTGGCCATTTATACATTGGGGAGACCCGCCGCCGACTGGGAGACTGTTTCGCTGAACACCGGCGCTCAGTCCTCCAGCAGTGGCGGGATCTCCCTGTGGCCACACACTTCAATTCCACAGACCACTCCCACTCCGACATGTCTGTCCATGGCCTCCTCTACCATCAAGATGAGGCCACACGCAGGTCGATGGAGCAATACCTTATCTCCCGCCTAGGTAGCCTCCTACCTGCCAGCATGAACATCCAACTCACAGACCTCCGTTGATACCCCTGCCCCCCCCTTACCCCCATCCCTATCTATTATTTTAGTCTGGTTCTCTTTCTCTCTCTTTTTCCCCCCTCACTATAATTTCCCCCCAGCCCTACCTTTCTTTCTCTTTTATTTCCCATAATTCTCCACCTTCCCCCTAGCCCATTTCCCTCCAGCCTATTACTTCCCAGCTCTCTACTTTATCCCTCCCCCCACTTCTTATCCCCCCCTCGACCATCCCATGTTACTTCACTCCTGATGAAGGGCTTCAGCCCGAAACATTGTCACTACCTCCTCCCATAGATGCTGTCTAGCCTGCTGAGTTCTGCCAGCATTTTGTGTTTTTGTTTCTGTTACTATTAACATCTATTTATGAAAAATAAGTCATTTGATAACCTACTAATCATAGGAAAAGATGGGAAGCCTTTTGTTATAGTACACTTGAGCTTTCAGATGAGTTTTGAAAAGGTGTTACAGCATAAGTTATTAGAAGTTAGTGTGTATAATATAAATGTTTGTACTGATTATTAGTGAACAGAAACTGTTGGAATAAATAGGCCATTTTTTTTAAAGATTAGAGGCTTTGATTAGTGGGGTGCCGTACGGGTAAGTGCTGGGGCTCCAGGATTTTGTAATGTATTATCAATGATTAAGAAATTCCATGTAATATATTAAGGTTGCTGATGATGCAAAGCTAGGAGCTGGTGTGGGTTATTAGAAGGTGCAGTGAAGGTCTTGGATGAATATAGATAAGCTAAATGAAGAGCATAAATAAAATTAATCTAATTTAGTAGAGAAAAAAAGCAAAGTGCTAAAGAATTTATCTGTGCTGGTATTCGCAGGGATTTGGAAGTTAACGGACAGGTCCTCAAGCAAATTAGAAGGCAGACGTTACATGGCTTTTATAAAAGGAAATCAGCTACTATGATTGTCTAGGGCCTTGATGAGGTTGCAACCAGATGATCGTGCAGAGTTCTCCCTTCCTCAGGAAGGGTATACTTGCAATAGAGCTGTGCAGTGAACTTCCACAAGGCTGACCCCACCTAGGATGGGAGAATTGTTATATAAGAAGCGATTTTAATAATATTGGTCATATAATGTTGAATTTAGAAGGATAAGAGTTGTTTCCTAAGAGACGGAGATCACAGTCACAAATTAAGCGGTCAGCTATATTGGATGGTGATGTGAGAATTTTCTTCACCCATTGACTACTGGGTTCTGGGAATTCTCTATACAAGGGGATTAAGGCTGCTTTGCTGAAATTTTTAATTTTCGTCTACTCTTATGTTCTTCACTTTTGAGTGGAAGTTTTTCGGAAGCAGAATTGAAAGAGGATAAAAAGAAAGATTAAAAAGAAAACTTAAAAAAAACCTTTCTGAGAAACAGCTCAATAGTTACACGTACTATAGTTAATCAGAATCAGGTTTATTATCACCGGCATGTGACATGAAATTTGTTAACTTAGCAGCAGCAACAGTTCAATGCAATACATAATCTAGCAGAGAGAGGGAAATAATAAAATAAAACAATATATAAACAAGTAAATCAATTAGGTATATTGAATAGATTATTAAAAGGTGCAAAAACAAAAATACTGTGCAGTCAAACCGTTGACAGTCCATGGAATAAGACGTGTGTGCGCTGCTCCTAAGGTTGATAACCTACTTCACATTGCTAGATTCGTTTAAAGTTTGAAGATTTATTAATTTTACTGAAGGTTTTACAATGGCAGGGATTTTTAAAAAAACCTGGAAAAACTGTTGCTGAAACCGACCCAACAGAGCAACCAGTGGAAGTCCTTACTTCAGAAAGAATGCTCTCTTTAATGGAAGATATGAATTCTAAGATTGATAGCTTGGTGAAGGCTAATGAAAAGTTTGAAAAAATTATCTCCGTGGTCCAGGAATCTTGTGGCAATCTGGAAATCCAATCCGAGGTGCTCAAGAAGACTATGAACAGAATCCAAAGAGAATAGGAGGCAATGAATCAAGTTATTAAACAACAAGAATTAAAGATATCGGCTATGGAAAAGAAAATTAGTGAGGCTACTTTGGAAATATAGAGAATTAAGAAAACGGTTGATCTGTAAAGTAGAAACCGCAGGGTGAATTTACGCATACTGGGTTTGCCTGAAAATACGGAATCTGGTGAGCCATTAAAATATTTTACAGATATGTTACATTCACTTTTTAGTGAGATACTTGAAGCCCCTCCAATGATAGATAGAGCCTATCGCTCCCTCTGCCCAAAGCCTTCACCTGAGATGAAACCTCACCATGTGATACTAACCCTGCATTATTTTACAACTAAAGAAGCGATTTTCCCAGATGCAAGGAAGCGAGGGAAGCTAATCTTTAATGGGCAGCCATTTGCATAATTGAAGATTTTGCTCCAGAGGTTTATGCTGAAAGAGTTAAATATTGGGAAATGATGGCTGAACTTTGTAAGAATAATTGTCGTCCTTCTTTGCGCTTCCCAGCTCGTTTGAGAATCTCTCCACCTAATGATCGCCGCAAATGGATTGACTCTCCAGAAGAAGGTTGGAAATTCATAAAGGAGTTCAAAACCATCTTGCAAGCAATTTGAACAATTAATCCTTAGCTGGGAGTCGTTGAAATGAGAAAACTTTAATACTTAATATAGTTTTGGATTTAATATACACATTTACTTACTTTTTTATTGACTTGTAAGTGGCTAGCACTAGTCATAACACATTAATTGGTTGGATTTATTCTTTTTTGAATATATGACTAACTTATTTTAAATGAATTTAAGATGGCCAACGTTAGTTAGGTTCTAACCTTTGTTAGACTTAATATCAAAATATTTGAAATTGTTTACTTCATTTTTCTTTTGTTTTGTCTTTAGCTAGTGGTGTCAATACATAACTGTCTGAGAAGAGCCTGCCAATCAGAGACGGGATCGGGGATAGTAGTTTAGCATGCTGTCTGCCTATTGGACGGTTTTCGGGCTCTGGGGGAGGGGGGTGGGGTTATTAGATTAGGTGTTTTCCGACTGGGCAATCTTGAGGTTTTTCTGTCAATCATGTTGGGTTTTTTTTATCTTTGAGTTCATGCTTTGATTTTCCTGCTGGATTTGATTTGTGCTTATGCAATAACTTACTTTACAAAATCTTATATTAAAGTTTAAATATGGATGTCAATAAAATTAATATAATATCTTGGAATTTGAATGGTATGAACCAACCTATTAAGCGGAAAAAGATTTTTAAGAAATTAAAAACACTTCAGGCTGACATTATTTTTGCGCAGGAGACCCAAATTTGTAGGGAAGATGAAAATTGTTTTTAATTTTGGAGAGGTTATCAATTTCATTCTTTATCAGTAACTAAAATTAGAGGGGTGTCTATTTTTATTAAATCTAAAATCCCTTTCATACATTTTAATACTGTTACTGATCCAATTGGAAGATATTTAATTGTTACTGGTCTATTATGTGGTCAAAAGGTGGCTTTAGTGTGTGTTTATGCACCTAATATAGATAGTCCTGAATTTTTTAAGGAACTATTTTCTGCGTTTCCAAATTTAAATGAATACAAGTTGATTATGGGTGGTGACTTCAATTGTTGGTTAAATCCTTTGATAGGTCAGCAACCAACCCGTTGCTTCCTAATAAGCTGGCAACTTGTATTAACTCTTTTTTATTGGAATACACTTTGGTTGATATCTGGAGATTTATACATTCTAAAGATAGGGAACTTTCTTTCTTTTCTCATGTTTATCATAAATACTCAAGAATTGATTATTTTTTGCTGGACACGCAATTGGTGCCTTTTGTTGCTGATTGCATGTATGATGTCATCACGTCGGTCCACGCACCCATGAAATTAACATTTAGATTTCCTGATGACATTTTAAATTCTTAGTGGAGATTTAATACTGCATTATTACAGGGCTTAGCTTTTGTAAGTTTTATTAAAGAACAAATTTCTTTATTTTTTTGAATTAAATACAACTGAGGGAATGTCAAATTTGGTTATTTGGGGTACAATGAAATCTTTTGTCAGGGGACAGATAATTTCTTATTCAGTAGGTTTAAGCAGGAAAACCAAAGTGGAACTTTTAGTGATTACTAATAGGATTAAAGAAATAGGTAAAGTTTATTCAGCAACACCTAATGAAGGTCTTTATAAGGAAAGCGTGGAACTTCAAGCACAGCATGATTTGCTTTTGACCTATCCCATTGAGCAGCAACTTCTCAAATCTAAAAGTCAATTTTACATACATGGGGATAAGTCAGGCAAATTGTTGGCTGGTCAATTAAAAGCAGGTATGGCTAGAAGTCAGATTTTGAAAATACGAAGAGCTGATAGAATTGAAATGTCAGATGTTCAGGAAATTAATAAGGTATTTCTGGATTTCTACTCTAACCTTCATAAATCTGACTTTTCAGACAATACTACTTCTATGAATAGATTTTTGCAAAAGCTGAATATATCAAAAATTTCTACTCAAGATATGAATACATTAGATGCGCCTATTAAACAAGAGGTAATAATAAGGGCTATATCCTCTCTTCAATCAGGTAAGGCTCCGGGACCAGATGGATATACAGTGGAATTTTTAAAGACTTTTACTTGCACCTCATTTATGTCAAGTTTTCACTGATTCTATATCCTCTGGGACTCTCCCGAAAGCTTTTTATGAGGCATTAATTTCACTACTTCCTAAAAAAGGAAAAGATTTATCTGAATGTGCCTCTTATAGACCAATTTCTTTACTTAATGTGGATTCTAAAATCCTTCCAAAAATTTTGGCTAATAGGATCGAGAATATTTTACCTAAAGTTATTTCTAACGATCTGGAGTGGTCAAAGAACACTGAGGCTGTCTACAAGAAGGGTCAGAGCTGTCTCTACTTCCTGAGGAGACTGAGGTCCTTTAACATCTGCTGGACGATGCTGAGGATGTTCTACGAGTCTGTGGTGGCCAGTGCTATCATGTTTGCTGTTGTGTGCTGGGGCAGCAGGCTGAGGGTAGCGGACACCAACAGAATCAACAAACTCATTCGTAAGGCCAGTGATGTTGTGGAGGTGGAACTGGACTCTCTGATGGTGGTGTCTGAAAAGAGGATGCTGTCCAAGTTGCATGCCATCTTGGACAATGTCTCCCATCCACTCCATACTGTACTGGTTAGACACAGGAGTACGTTCAGCCAGAGACTCATTCCACCGAGATGCAACACTGAGCGTCATAGGAAGTCATTCCTGTCTGTGGCCATCAAACTTTACAACTCCTCCCTCGGAGTGTCAGACACCCTGAGCCAATAGGCTGGTCCTGGACTTAATTCCACTTGGCATGATTAACTTACTATTATTTCATTATTTATGGTTTTATATTGCTATATTTCTACACTATTCTTGGTTGGTGTGACTGTAACGAAACCCAGTTTCCCTCGGGATCAATAAAGTATGTCTGTCTGTCAAACTGGGTTTATGAAGAATAGATATTCATACTGTAATATTTGGAGACTATTGAACATTATTTATTCCTCTCCATGCAAAGAACAGCCAAGAAGGGCCAAAAGGCCTGTTTCTGTTCTGTAATATTCTATGTTCTAACCTGAATGTGTTGTTTCCCTTGATGCAGAGAAAGCCTTTGATAAGGTGGAGTGGTTTTATTTATTTGAAATTTTAGAAAGATTTAATTTTGGTCCGGGTTTCATTTCCTGGATCAAATGGATCTATCAAGCTCCTATGGCTGCGATTATAACTAACAATCAAAAATCTCCCTATTTTAGACTACACAGAGGTACCCGGCAGGGCTGTCCTCTTAGTCCTTTGTTATTTAACTTGGCTCTAGAACCTCTTGCTATTGTTCTTCGGAATGCCAGTAGTATTCAGGGTATTAAGAGAGGGGATAAAATGCATAAGGTTTCGTTGTATGCAGACGATTTGTTAGTCTACATTTCGGATCCTAAGAAATCTATTCCTTCCATGTTATCCATATTCTCCAAATTCAGTAGTTTTTCTGGATACAAGTTAAATTTATACAAAAGTGAATTATTTCCTATTAATAATCATTTGGATCAGTATGACCAATTACCCTTTAGTATTGCTAAAAATCAATTTACTTATCTTGATATTAAAGTTACTAAGAATTTTAAAGATCTGTATAAATATAATTTTCTCCCATTAATTGATTATACTCAACAAACACTTTCTAAATGGTCTGCTATGACACTATCATTAACTGGTCAAATTAATGCTATTAAAACGATAGTTCTACTGAAATTCTTATATATATTTCAACCAGTTCTTTCATTTGTTCCTAAACGGTTTTTTGACAGAATAGTCTCTAGAATTTTATCCTATATTTGGGACAATAAAAGTCCTAGATTGAGTAAACCTTTATTGCAGAAATTAAAAAAGGACAATGGTATGGTTTTGCCAAATCTTAGACTATACTATTGGGTAATTAATCTTTGATATATTACCTGTTGGATTCATTATTCAGACATATATGACGGTCCTTTATGGGTGGAATTGGAGAAAAACTCACCTCTTTACTGGGATCTCCTCTTCCTTTTCTGCTCTCTAGGTTTGGTAGACAAGACCTTAATCCTAATATTAAACATATATTAAGAATTTGGTTTCAGTTTTGCAGATTTTTTGAATTAAATAATTTTGTCCTTTCTAGTTAAGTATGTAGTTAACTATTTTTAAAAAACCATCAATGTTAGATCAGGCTTTTTTAAATTTGGAAAACAAAAGGTATAATAACTTTTTCGGTTTTGTTTATAGGGGATTGTTTAATGTCTTATGCTCAGCTAGCGGATAAATTTGACTTATCCTATGTACATTTTTTTAGGTTTTACAAATTAGGAATTTTTTACTTACTTTGCTTCCAAATTATCCCTCTGCTTATCCATCTAATATAATAGATATCCTCTTCCAGGTTAAACCACTCCAAAAAGGATCAATAGCTACAGTTTATAAATGGTTATTGAATTTACAAATGATATCTAACAATAAAATTAAAGCCACCTGGGAATTGGAATTTCAAGAGTTACTTTCAGATAATCAATGGAGTAAAATTTATGATCTGGTAAATACTTCATCTATTTGTGCCCATCTTGATACAGAACTTGATACAGTTCAGGGTAGTGCATCAGGCACATATGTCAAAGGATAAACTAGCACATATTTTTCCCAATATTAATCCTATTTGTTATAGATATAATAGTTAGATGGCCACTTTAACTCATGTTTTGGTCTTGCATAAAGTTGGAGAATTTCTGGAAAGGTGTTTTTAAAATCTTTATCTAAAGTGCTGGAGCTGGATTTAAAACCAAACTTATTTATAGCTATTTTTGGGATTATTCCATGGGAAGCAGGATATATTCCTGCCTCCGCTCAGCGGATGATAGCTTTTTCAAGGAAAAGGAAAGCCATTTTACTTAAATGGAAGGACTCTAACCCTCCTAGCGCCTTTTATTGGCTTTCCTCTATCATGTCCTGTTTAAGTCTAGAGAAAATAAGAAATCGGACATTGGATACATCCTTTAAATTTGAAGAAATCTGGTGCCCTTTTATTCAATATTTTCATATCTGATTTTTTTTGTACTGATTCTCATCCAGCTATTTTTTCAGAACTTTGGATTTGATCGGAGAGTTTCTCTTCTCTTGGTTTCTCTCTCAGGATGGACTGCCCAGTCCTTTTTTTTTCTGTTTAGAATAGTGTTCTTTTCCCTCTATATAAAAAAATTGTAATAGTCCTTCCTTTCTTCATAAATTGATAAGACGAGAACTATGCATTCTATATCAAAATTATACTTTGTAGATTAACATTGTGTGATTCTGATATTGTTTATTTTACCCTCTGTATGTACTGCTATTGACATCTATACCAGAGATATTCTCCTCTTGTATACATTTTAAATAAAATCAATAAAAAGATTGAAAAAAGAAAAAGAAATACTGTATATTTAAAAAAAGTTAGGTAGTGTCCAAAGCTTGGAAGTCTATTTAAGAATTGGATGGCAGAGGGGAAGAAGCTGTTCCTGAATCACTGAATGTGTGCCTTCAGGCTTCTGTATCTCCTACCTGATGGTAGAATGCCTATTAACTCTTTGTAATCTAGTCATAGTACTAAATGTTTAGGTTGTAAACACAAGTCTGCCAGTTGTGTCTACCCAATCTTGGAACCTTTTGACTTCAACGGAGAATTGTGCTGCTTCTAGAAAATTTAGCGGAACAAACTGAATAAATTTGACACAATGCAATGGATAGAGTGTCCAGGAATGGGCTCATTGCCCATGATGCCTCTGACACCAATGGTGCCTATTTAAACTAATCCCATCAGTTTGTATAGCCACAACCCTCTGTTCTTGACCTGTTTATGTGTTTGTCCAAATGCTGCTTATTCCTATTGTATCCACTTCCCCTATCTCCCTGGAACTATATCCCAGGCACCTACAAGTGTGTGTGTGTGTGTGTGTGTGTATATTAAGCTTGCAATGTAAATCTTTAAACTTGCTCCTCCTCTCAAAATTAAGCTGTAGAGTATTTGGCACT
The DNA here is from genome assembly GCF_048418815.1 of Hemitrygon akajei. Lineage (NCBI taxonomy): Eukaryota > Metazoa > Chordata > Chondrichthyes > Myliobatiformes > Dasyatidae > Hemitrygon > Hemitrygon akajei. Next base: position 100,620,255 of record NC_133126.1, read on the forward strand.
TCCAATCTGGGTAAAAGACTCTGACTACTTACCCAATCTATGCTGCTTATACATTTTTTACCAGGTTGATTCTCAGCTCTGACACATGATATTTCAAATTTGGCCTTGCCAAGTTTTATACAGCTGCAACATGAATTGCTGCTTTTGTACTTGACTAATTCTGTGCTGACTGTGAGGTTTTCCCATTGCTGTTCTATAATAGCGATGTTTTGTAGAGCCTCAAATTTGTTCTTCACTGTTATTTGGAATTCAATTTTGATATCACTGTTTTTTCTCAAAAAAAAAGTCCTAAATTCAGCTTTGGCTCTACTCTTAGTCTTTTAAGCTTTCTGAGTCTCAGGTACACCATGCTGATTATTGGTACATGATTACTGTAGCAGTCTGCACCCGGACATGTTTTGCATGATTTCAGAGCATTTCTATACCTTCTCCTTATAAGCACATAATCAGTCTTGTTTCTGGTGTTATCCCCTGGGCTCTTCCATGTCCATAGTTTTCTTGGGTATTGCTTGGAGATGGTATTACCAATTATAGAATCCTTTTCTGTGACCTATGTTCACCTCTCTCATTTCTCTCACCTAGGCCGTAATGCCCAATATTGTCCTCGTCCCTGGTCTTGCCTACTTCTGTGTTGAATTCACCTTGAATAATGGTATTTTCTGAGCTTTTACATTGTCTTAATCCTGTTTCTAGTTTGTCTTAAAATTGTTCGATGTTTTCTTCATGGCTGTCTGCTGTTGGGACATAAACTTGAACTATGTTAACGTCAAAAGGTTTTGCATGTAGTTTCACAAGTAACGTTCAGTCTGATATTGTCCAATAGCCTTTTATTGATTTTGCAACCTTAAACAAAAAGAACACTGAAGTAATGGTAATATCAAAGAAACCTGATATCCCAAACTGTAGGATTGTATTGGGAAATGAAATCCTGAAGCAAGTTCACAGCTTCAAGTACCTTGGATTATGGGTAACATCTGATGGCAAATGCGAAACAGACATAAAAGCAAGAACAGCATTTACAGAAATGAGAAACATCCTAACGAACAAGAAAGTAGCAATTGACATCCGCCTTAGAACTCTCAGCTGCTACATTCTTTCTATATTGATGTATGGCTGCGAGTCATGGACCATCACAAATTCAATGGAAAAAAGAATCAATGCAGCAGAGATGTGGTACCTCAGAAGAATGCTATGCATATCATATGTAGACAGGATAACCAATGAAGAAGTTCTACAGAGAACGAAAACAAAACGTACATTACTTTAAAAAAAAATCAGAAAACAGCAATCAAAATTCTTTGGACACATGAAAAGAGAGACATTAGAACATTTAGTTACAACTGGAAAACTGGAAGGAAAAGAAGCAGAGGCAGTCAGAGAATGAAAATGATAGATGGATTAACATCATGGTTAGAAACAGGGGAGGCAACAACTACAATTCGGAGGGTCAGGGACATGAGAGGGACATGAGATGGAGAGAGATGATTGCCCATGCCAAACGGCAAGGCACTTGAACAATAACAATTCTGTACACCACCTTTATCACCCTATTGTCACTTTCAGGGAGCTATGGATTTACATACCAAGGTTCCTCCGAATATCAGTGCTTCCCCAGGTTTCTGCTACATACTGTATACTCCACCTTCCATTTCTTCATCTGTATTTCCAGCTGATCTGTATCCTCCTAAATCCTTTGACAACTTTCTGCACTGTCCACAGTTCTCTCACATTTTGTGTTGGCTGTAAACTTACTAATCAGTCCACATATATTTCCATCCAAATTAAATATAAGGTCCCTGCACTGATCTGGTCACAAACATCCAGTCACAATAACATCTCTGTACCACTGCCCACTGCCCACTGTCCTCCTTGGCCACAGTGATTTTGAATCTAATCTACCATGTCACCATTTGTCTTATGAGAGATCTTGAAAAAGGAACTTGTGCTTTCTAGGCGTATATGGTGAATAAACTCTCCTCTAGCTTCTAGCCCAGTACAAGTATCGATTATAACCGATGCTTCGATGACAAACTCTGCCATCTTCATCAGGGACAATGTTCACTGCCCCTCCCTCATCAATTATTGTTACTTTCTCAAAAGCTTTGACTAAGTTTATAAAACAGGACCTCTCCTATACAGCCACGCTGAGCTGAATGTCCCTTTAAGTCAATGCTTTTCCAGATGTGAGTATATTCTATCCCTAATGCTCTTGGGTAATAATTTCCTTACCACTGTTGGCAGGCTTGCTGGGCTATAAAATGTTGAATGATCCCTATTGCCCTTGAACAAAGAAACAATGGTTATTCTCCAGTCCTGTGACATTGCCTGAAGCTAGAGGCACAGGGATATCTATCCAGGCCTCAACAAGCTACTTTTTGATGCCAGAATGGAGCACAGTTTATAAATTCTATTTCCTTTCACTAGCACAGTGACAGTTGAGATTGATTGCTGTATAACGTAGGAAGAAAAGCAGTAACTATACAGATGTTTTTGACTAAAATCAATATAAAGCTCTAAGGTGTTGCTGATGCAAGGGCTATCATTTTCTATGAATGTTGATTAATTTCGGATTTTTTTTGAAGTATAGACATCATGAAACTGTCTGATATTGTATCATTCAGTTTTGTAATGAAGCTGAACAATTCATCCTTCCGTGTGGGTGAACTTGTATTCACATTTTACTGCTGTGTGACTGGGATATTTTGGATTTTCTTTCACTTCCAATCTTGAGCGTCTGATTCTTATTACTATGTTTATATATGACAGTTACATCTATTGTGATATCTGTCTGTATCTATTAACTTGCATTTAAATTTGTGCATCTCTCAATCTTGGACAAGCTGATCCAAAACACTTGGAAAATATATTAACTTGTAACATGAGGAATGTAGTGGCAATTTTATTAAGTCAACTCCCAGAGTTGACTTAAAAATAAAATAATGGTGAGATAGTATTAAATAGAACAAAAAAGATGCAAGTGCTGTAAATCCAAAAGTAAATTCTGAATGCACTCATCCTATCAGAGAAATCTCCCCTCAATTTCTCCATATCTCTGAGTCATGGGGACAGGCGGGGGGGGGGGGGGGTCAGGAAGTTATGGAGAGGGTCAGTCCAGAAAAAGACCCTTCATCCCATCTAGTCTGTGCTTGGTTATTATGCCTAGCCATATCGACCTGCACCTGAACGTAGCCCTCCATACCCCTCCTATCCATGTACTCATACAAATTTCTCTTAAATACTGAAATAGAAACCACATCCATCCACCACTTCTGTCAGCTCGATCCACCTCTGAGTGAAGCTCACTCTTGTGCTCCTCTTAAATATTTCACCTTTCACCCTGAACCTATGAGCTCTAGTTGTAGTCTCACCCAACCCCTATGGAAAAAGTCTGTTTGCATTTATCCTACCTATATTCCTCATAATTTTGTATATCTCTATCAAATCTCCCCTCAGACTTCTATGTTCTAGGGAATAAAGTCCTAACCTATTCAGTCTTTCCTTATAACTCAGGCCCTCAAGTCCTGGCAACATCCTTGTAAACTTTCTCTTTACTCTTTTAATTTTATTGATATTTTTCATGTAGGTAGGTGACCAAAAACTGCACAAAATACTCCAAATTAGGTTTCACTGTCTTATACAGCTTCAACATAACATCCTAACTCCTGTACTAAATACTTTGATTTATGAAAGCCAATGTACCAAAAGCTCCCTTTATGATCCTATCTATTGTGACACCACTTTAAAGGAATTATGGATCTGTACTGTACTTCTCAGTGCCACCATTGACTGTATAAGCCTCACACTGCTTTGTCCTCCTAAAGCGCAACACTTCACACTTGTATGCATTTCATACCATCAGCCATATATCAGCCCATTTTTCCAGTTGGTCTAGATCCAGCTGCAAGCTCCCTGTCTACCACACCATCAACCTTGGTGTCATCTGTAAATTTGCTGATTCACATTATTACCCAGATTGTTAATATAGATGACAATCAACAATGGGACAGCACCTATTTCCTGCAGCAACCATCTACAATCACTGTCTGGCTTCTCCCGCCAGACAGTGTCGAATCCAATTTAAGTTCAAACCAAATTTATTACCCGAGTATGTATACCACATCCAACCTTGAGATTCATCTTCTTGCAGGCACCCATGGAACAAAAGAAACACTGTGGCGACCCACTTTCTGCGCAGGCAAACCGGCTCACGAATAGCCTGCGCGTGGGAAGAGACTTTGGTAGTGCACCTCTGACGTCATTTCCGCCCGGAGAGGGTGGGAACTAGGGATTAAAAGCCAGCGCCGCAAAGTTTGAATAAACTAGTCTCAAAACGACGTACCGACTGCGTGTCATTGTTTCTAGCTCTGTATGTAGTACATCGCTACATTGGTGACCCCGATGGTCCAAACGGGATTTGAACCAAAGATGACCGACTCTTCATCTGTTCACGCAGTTTCGCTAAAACTGCCGACTTTCTGGACGCTGCGACCACGCGTGTGGTTTAGCCAAGCAGAAGCCCAGTTCCAGAATCGGCAGATTTCTTCTGATTCCATGCGTTACTATTACATGGTGAGCTCCCTTGACCAAGAGACAGCTGCCCAAGTTGCGGATTTCATACAGTCGCCCCCGGAAGAAGGGAAATATGAAGCGCTCAATGCGCTGCTCATTGGGACCTTTGGCCTCTCACGGCATGAGCGAGGTGCCCGCCTGTTGCACCTGGACGGTTTGGGAGACAGGCTGCCGTCAGCATTAATGAACGAGATGCTGGCCCTGGCTGACGGACACAAGCCCTGCCTCATGTTTGAGCAAGCATTCCTGGAGCAACTGCTCGAGGACATACATCTGCTGCTGGCCGATGCAGATTTCAGTGACCCCCGGAAGGTGGCGGCCTGGGCAGACGTGCTGTGGAAAGCCAAGAGGGAGAGCGTGGCGTCCGTCGGTCAGATTACCGAGCCAGGCGCCCCACGGCAGACCAGACTAGGCCCGGCAAGGGGGCGCACATAACCCAGAGGCAGGAGTGAGGAGGACAGTGAACAGTGGTGTTCCTACTACCAGCGGTGGGGCACAGAAGCCCGCTGTTGTCGCCCACCCTGCAAGGGCCAGGGCCAGCTGTCGCTAATGGCTATGGCGGCTGGCCATAAGGACAGCCTCTCGTACGTCTGGGATAAACAGTCGGGATACTTCTTGGTCGACACCGGAGCGGAAATCAGCGTCTTACCCCTGATGGGGTACGACACCCACAACAGGAAGCCAGGACCCACCCCGAGGGCCGCAAACGGCAGCACGATACGGACCTAGGGCACCCGCGCAGTGCAGCTGCAGTTTGGCGCCAGCCGGTTCACGTGGGACTTCACACTAGCCGCCGTGGCCCATCCACTCCTGGGTGCAGACTTCTTGCGAGCTCACAGTCTGCTGGTCAACTTGCAAGGGAAAAGACTGGTACATGCCGAGACTTTCCAGACGTTCTCCCTGGGTGAAGCCAAGTTGCCGGCCCCGCACCTGGACTCCATCACGCTGTCGGACAACGAATTCACTAGAATCCTGGTGGACTTTCCATCGATTCTGGCACCGTAGTTCACGGCAGCCATGCCCAGACACGGGGTACAGCACCACCTCCCGACCCAGGGACCACCCCTCCACGCCTGCGCATGAAGGCTCCCCCCGGAAGAGCTCCGCCTGGCGAAGGAGGAGTTCAAGAGGATGGAGGAATTGGGGATCGTACGGTGATCTGACAGCCCATGGGTCTCCCCCTGCACATGGTGCCCAAAGCAGCCAGGGGCTGGAGACCATGCGGTGGTGAACGAGGCTACAACTCCAGACCGCTACCCCATGCCACACATACAGGACTTTGCAGCAAACCTGCACGGGGCAAGATTCTTTTCTAAAGTAGACCTCGTCCAGGGATACCATCAAATCCAGGTACACCCTGAAGACATCCCCAAAACAGCACTCATCACCCCGTTCAGCCTGTTTGAATTCCTCCAAATGCCGATCGGCCTGAAGAATGCTGCACAGACGTTCCAGCGGCTAATGGACGTGGTGGGACGCGACCTGGACTTTGCATTCATCTATTTGGACGACATCTTAATAGCCAGCAGTAGTCGTCAGGAGCATCTGTCCCACCTCCGCCAGCTCTACCCCACCTGAGTGATTTCGGCCCCACTATCAACCCGGCCAAATGCCAGTTCGGTCTCAACACCATCGACTTCCTGGGCCACAGGATTACCAAAGACGGAGCAACACCTCTGCCCGCCAAGGTAAACATGATCTGCCACTTTGCCCGGTCCAACACAGTCAAAGGCCTGCAGGAGTTCGTTGGTACGGTGAATTTCTACCACCGTTTCCTCCCCTCGGCAGCCCGTATCATGTGCCCTTTGTACACCCTGATGTTGGGTAAAGGCAAGGACATTACTTGGGACGATGAGGCCGCAGCCGCTTTCGTTAAAGCCAAGGAAGCCTTGGCAGATGCCGCGATGCTGGTGCACCCCAGAATGGATGTTCCAACCGCCTCACAGTGAATGCATCTGACACAGCAGTCGGTGGGGTGCTGGAGCAACTCATCGAGGGGCGCTGGCAACCCCTGGCGTTCTTCAGCAAGCACCTACGACCACCCAAGGACTCAAAAATCTTTAATATCACTCTACTCTTAAGAGGGGGAGGCAAATGACAGGAAATTATAGGTCAGTTATCCTGATCAGTAGTTGGCAAGATGTTAGAGTCCATTATTAAGGATGAGGTTTTGGAGTACTTGGAGACACATGATAAAATGGGCTGAAGTTCACACAGTTTCTTAAAAGGGAACTCTTGCCTGACAAATCTGTTGGAATTCTTTGAGGAAATAACAGGCAGGATAGATAAAGAAGAATCAATGGATGTTGTTCAGTTGGATTTTCAGAAGGTGTTTTGAGGCTGCTAAACTAGATAAAGGCCTATGGTATTACAAGAAAGATACTAGTACAGGGAGAAGATTGGCTGATGGGCAGAAGGCAAGCAGTGGGAATAAAGGGGTCCTTTTTGGTTGGCTAGTGGTATTCCTCGGGGGTTGCAGCTGTGTCCAATTTTTATGTTATATGTTAATAATCTGCATGATGGAATTATTGGCCTTGTGGCCAAGTTTGCAAATGATGCAAAGATAGGTGGAGGAGCGGGTAATGTTGAGGAAGCAGGGTGTCTGCAGAAAGACTGGGACAGATTCAGAAAATGGTCAAGGAAGTGGCAGATGGAATACAGTGTAGAGAAGTGTATGTTAATATCCTTTAATAGAAGAAATAAAGGTGCAGACTATTTTCTAAACAGAGCAAATTCAGAAATCGGAAGTACAAAGGGACTGATGCCAGATTTCCTAAAGATTAACTTGCAGGTTGAGCACATAGTGAGGAGGGCAAATGCAATGTTAGCATTCATTTCAAGAATAGAAAATCAAAGAATATACTGCTGAGGATTTATAGACTGCATTTGGAGTATTGTGAGCAGTTTTGTGTCCCTTATCTTAGAAAAGATTTGCGGGCATTGGAGAGGGCCCAAAGGAGGTTTACAAGAATGATTCCAGGAACAAAAGAGTTAACATATCAGCATTTGGCTCAGGGCAGTGGATGTTTTCAATAGTAGAGAGTCTCAGATCAGAAGCATAACCTCAGAATAGAACAACACAAATAGTTTTGATCTGATAGCCATGACCGAATGTGGTTGCTAAGTCACCAGGTTGGGAATTATTGCAGGATGTGGAGGCTGTGGTCAGGTTCGAAGCTGGAGTTTTTAATGAGTCATTGGGCTTTCTTGTCAATTTCAGTTAGTGGGAACTGGGACTTGGAGTGAGAGGCAGGAGTTTCTAAAAGGTGAATTTCGGGGCTTTCTGTGCAATTTCAGCTAGGAGCTTAAAAAAAAAAGCACATTTGCAAATAAGTGAAAATTGATTGGTTAATTGGCAGTAGTCAGTAGAAAGTTAGCATGAAGAGAAATTTCCAGTGTTGGAGTAGGGAGCTGAAGTTGTAGCTCGAAGCTTTAGTGAGAAGAGGCAGACGCTAAGATGAGGTTCTAGTAAATTTTTCATTCTTTTTTATTGCGGTTAGAGAAGTTGGAATGACAGCTGGGACAGTGGTATGCTGTTCTTGCAGCATGTGGCAAGTGAGGGAAAACTCGAATATCATGAATTAGAACATGGAATTATGATACATTTTTAAAATTTATTCATTTATGGGATGTGGATGTCAGGATTTATTGCCCATCCCTAGTTGTTCTTGAGAAGGTGGTAATGAGCTGCAGTGCCTGAGGTGTAGTACACTCACAGTGCTTTTAGGGAGAGAATTCCATGACTTGGACCCAGCGACAATGAGGGAATGGCGATATATTTCGAAGTCAGGATGGTGAGTAACTTGGAGGGGGATTTCCAAGGGGTGGTGTTCCCAGGTATCTGTTGTTCTCGTCCTTCTAGATGGTAGTGGTTGTGGGTCTGAAAGGTCCTGCCGCTCTGGTCTTCTGCCTACTCTGGATCTCTTTATTGCTAATTGCCGATGGGACATCAACCGTCTTGACTTCACCACACCGTGTTCCAATTCCAACCTCTCTCCTTCATAATGCACTGCTCTCCGCTCCCTCCACACCAATCCCAACCTTACTATAAAACCTGCTGATAAGGGGGGAGCTGTTGTAGTCTGGCGTACTGACCTGTACCTGGCCGAGGCACAGCGACAACTCTCTGATACTTCCTCTTATTTACCCCTTGATCATGACCCCACTAAGGAGCACCAGGCCGCTGTCTCCTATACCATCACCAACTTTATCAGCTCTGGGGATCTCCCATCCACTGCCACCAACCTCATTGTTCCCACACCCCGCACTTCCCGTTTCTGCCTTCTACCCAAGATCCACAAACCTGCCTGTACAGGTAGACCCATTGTCTCAGCTTGCTCCTGCCCCACCAAACTCATTTCTGCATACCTTGACACTGTTTTATCCCCCTTGTTCAATCCCTTCCCACCTATGTTCGTGACACTTCTCACGCTTTGAATTTTTTCAATGATTTTACTTCCCTGGCCCCCACCGCCTATTTTCACCATGGACGTCCAGTCCCTATATACCTCCATCCCTCACCAGGAAGGTCTCAAAGCTCTCTGCTTCTTTTTGGATTCCAGACCTAACCAATTCCCCTCTACCACCACTCTCCTCCGTCTAGTGGAATTAGTTCTTAATCTCAATAATTTTTCCTTTAGCTCCTCCCACTTCCTCCAAACCAAAGGTGTAGCTATGGGCACCCGCATGGGTCCCAGTTATGCCTGCCTTTTTGTTGGCTTTGTGGAACAGTCCATGTTCCAAGCCTATACGGGTATCTGTCTCCCACTTTTCCTTCGCTACATCGACGACTGCATTGGCGCTGCCTCCTGCACGCATGCTGGGCTCGTTGACTTCATTAACTTTGCCTCCAACTTTCACCCTGCCCTCAAATTTACCTGTTCTATTTCTGACACCTCCCTCCCCTTTCTTGATCTTTCTGTCTCCACCTCTGGAGACAGCCTATCTACTGATATCTACTATAAGCCTACAGACTCTCACAGCTACCTGGACTATTCCACTTCCCACCCTGTCTCTTGCAAAAATGCTATCCCCTTCTTACAATTCCCCTGTCTCCGCCGCATCTGCTCTCAGGATGAGGCTTTTCATTCCAGGACGAAGGAGATGTCTTCCTTTTTTAAAGAAAGGGGCTTCCCTTCTTCCACCATCAACTCTGCTCTCAAACGCATCTCTCCCATTTCCCGCGCTTCTGCCTTCACCCCATCCGCCCACCACCCCACTTGGGATTGGGTCCCCCTTGTCCTCACCTACCACTGCACCAGCCTCCGGATTCAACGTACTATTCGCCTTAACTTCTGCCACCTCCAACGGGATTCCACTTCCAAGCACATCTTCTCTACCCCCCCCCCCCCGCTTTCCGCAGAGATCGCTCCCTACGCGACTCCCTTGTCCATTCATCCCCCCCATCCCTTCCCACTGATCTCCCTCCTGGCACTTATCCTTGCAAGCAGAACAAGTGCGGTTACACCTGCCCTTACACTTCCTCCCTCACCACCATTCAGGGCCCCAGACAGTCCTTCCATGTGAGGTGACACTTCACCTGTGAGTCGGCTGGTGTGGTATGCTGCGTCCAGTGCTTCTGGTGTGGCCTTTTATATATTGGTGAGACCCAACGCAGACTGGGAGACTGTTTCACTGAACACCTACGCTCTGTCCGCCAGAGAAAGCAGGATATCCCATGGCCACATATTTTAATTCCACGTCTCAATTACCCCATCCCTGATATATTTAGTTTTCCCCCCCTCCTTTCTGCCCATCACTCTGCCTGTTCTCCATCTCCCTCTGGTGCTCCCCTCCCCCTTTCTTTCTCCCTAGGCCTCCCGTCCCATGATCCTTTCCCTTCTCCAGCTCTGTATCCCTTTTGTCAATCACCTTTCTGGCTCTCAGCTTCATCTCACCCCCCTCCGGTCTTCTCCTATCATTTTGCATTTCCCCCTCCCCCCACTACTTTCAAATCTCTTACTATCTTTCCTTTCAGTTAGTCCTGATGAAGGGTCTCGGCCCGAAACGTCGACAGTGCTTCTCCTTATAGATGCTGGCTGGCCTGCTGTGTTACACCAGCATTTTGTGTGTGTTGCTTGAATTTCCAGCATCTGCAGATTTCCTCGTGTTTGCCTTGGGCAATTTGGTGTGTTGTTGCAGTGCATCTTGAAGGTAGTACACACTGCTGCATTGGTGGTGGAGGGATTGGAAGCTTGTGGAAGGGGTAGCAATCAAGTGGGCTGCCTTGTACTGGATGGTGTCAAGCTTCTTGAGTGTTGATGGAGCTGCACTTATCCAGGTGAGTGGCAAGCATTCCATTACGCTCCTGATCTGAACCTTGTAAATGGTGGACAGGCTTTAGGGAGTCAGGAGGTGAGTTACATGCTGCAGGATTCCTAGCCTTTTCCTGGCCTATTGTAGACATTACGATGACTTGGCTGTCACAAGGATGGAATTGTTTGCCCATGTTCTGGGGTGTAAATGTTTCAAAATAGATGGGGGAGGGGCATTGCTAATCAGAGATAGTAACCCAGCTGAAGGAATGGTAAGTTAATCATTTGAATCAGTATGGATGAAGTCAGAAGCAAGAAGGGAGCAATCACTCTATTCGGAGTATGATATCACTTTCCTTCTTTCCCCACCCCCACCCCCCAAAGCAACAGGTGCACTGAAGAACGTATATGTCGGCAGATTTTGGAATGGTGCAAAAATAACAGGGTTGTAAATTGATTACACCTTTTTGGTGCAAAAGGTTTAGATTGGGTGGAAATTGTTAGGTGTGTCTAAGGTTGATTCCTTTCACAGTGTGCAGACAGGCTGATGAGAAGTGAGACCATACTCGATCTAGTACTATGTAATGAACCTATTCTGGTGACAGCTCTCTTGGCAGGTGAGCATTTTGGAAACAATGACCACAACTCCCTGATCTTCAACATTGCCTTGGACAAGGTTAGGAGCATATAGTATAGGAGAGTACTTAAGTGGGGGAGGCCTAATTATGATGCTATAAGATAGGAACTTGGGAGCAGATTTTCTCAGGAAAATGCACAATGGAAATTTGAAAGGTCTTTAGGAAGCACTCGCATAGCATTCCTCATAGGTTTGTTTTATTGAGTTAGAGAAGTGATGATAGGGTAAAGAAGCCATAGTTGACAAGAGGTAGAGTATTTAGTCAAGAGTCTTAGTAAAAAAAAACCTCCATACATCTGTTCTAAAGGGTTGCCCTTCAGCTTTGAGGCTGTGCCCTCTAGTTTTGGACACCCCCACCTCCATGTCTACCTTATCTAGTCCTTTCAACATTCGATAGGTTTCAATGATATCCCCCTGCATAATTCTCAATTCCTCCTTGGAATCTTCCACTTCACGAAGCACTCCTTGTAATAGGGTCTCCCCTTTGGATGGGATCCTCCAGGCACCTTCCCTGGTGCTCTTCTCCTGCCAAAAGACCCCAAAGCAAACTACTGTCCTACAGAAAACTCTTCCCACCCATGCCAGTAATATATCTCACCATTGGGATGGACGCAACACTGTTTCTCTTGTGCATGATATGCCAGCCCATCTGGGCGTTTCCTGACTCTCAGGCTTTCTTATGTCATTGTCAGGTTCTTCAGCCTGAGGTGGTACTTGTGATTGTTCCCGTTTACTTGGGGATGCTTCTCCTTGTCTATCACTTGTATCTTCTGGTGACTCGGGTCCCCTGGCCACCTGACTGAACTCATCTTTATCCCCATTTTTATTGGAGCCCAGTTTTTCCCTCATTGTCTATTATCATGTATGCTTGTCCACTGGTAGTTCTGTCCTTTACATCTGAGACAGGGCTGGGAGATTCAGAAATCTCTTCAATTCTTGGGGAGTTTGTGTAAGACAAAGCATACTATACTCCCATTTCTTTATACACTGAGTCTGTACAGTACTCGGTTGGTCCCTCTTTGTGTCTTTCCAGTGAAATCACACTATTGTCAGCGAGTTGCCTTTCTGTTCTCCTCCTCCTGTATAGAGTTTTACTAGGTGTAGGTTTGATGCTAGGTCTGGGTCAACACGTACTTCCTACCCTAGGTAGAAGATGATTCTGATGGAGAATTTTGACAGGACCATTCCCATCATGTAGCTTCACCCAGAAAACCGGCAAATTTGGCATCTGGCTGTCCACTATGTAAGGTATAGACATCCATAAGGTATAGTGGTCGTCCAACGTGCTTTTTTGGTAGCTCCATATTTCTTACTAAAACTCTGTCTCCAGGCATCAGTTGAGAGAACCTAATCTTTTGATCATCTCTCGTTTCCTTTGTTTTGCTTGGTAGCAGAGACCACTGAAAGCTCATAAGCCTTGTGATAGTTCCTTCCTCATGTTGATTTATGAAGGGAAAATCATGCTTGACTAATCTTCTGGAGTTTTTTGAGGATGTAACTATGAAAATGGACAAGGGAGAGCCAGTGGATGTAGTGTACCTGGACTTCCAGAAAGCTTTTGATAAAGTCCCACATAGGAGATTAGTGGGCAAAATTAGAGCACATAGTATTGGGGGCAGAGTACTGACATGGATTGAAAATTGGCTGGCTGACAGGAAACAAAGAGTAGTGATTAACGGGTCCCTTTTGGAATGGCAGGCTGTGACCAGTGGGGTACCGCAAGTATCGGTGCTGGGACCTCAGCTGTTTACAATATACATTAATGATTTGGATGAAGGGATTAAAAGTAACATTAGCAAATTTGCTGATGACAAAAAGCTGGGTGGCAGTGTGAAATGTCTGGAGGATGTTATGAGAATGCAGGGTGACTTGGACAAGTTGGGTGAGTGGGCAAATGTTTGGCAGGTGCAGTTTAATGTGGATAAATGTGAGGTTATCCACTTTGGTGGCAAGAACAGGAAGGCAGATTACTATCTAAATGGAGTCAAGTTAGGAAAAGGGGAAGTACAACGAGATCTAGGTGTTCTTGTACATCAGTCAATGAAAGCAAGCATGCAGGTACAACAGGCAGTGAAGAAAGCTAATGGCATGCTGGCTTTTATAACAAGAGGAATTGAGTATAGGAGTAAAGAGGTCCTTCTGCAGCTGTACAGGGCCCTGGTGAGACCCCACCTGGAGTATTGTGTGCAGTTTTGGTCTCCAAATTTGAGGAAGGACATTCTTGCTATTGAGGGAGTGCAACATAGGTTCACAAGGTTAATTCCAGGAATGGCGGGACAGTCATATGTTGAAAGATTGGAGCGACTGGGCTTGTATACACTGGAATTTAGAAGGATGAGAGGGGATCTGATTGAAACATATAAAATTATTAAGGGATTGGACACGCTGGAGGCAGGAAGCATGTTCCTGCTGATGGGTGAGTCCAGAACTAGAGGCCACAGTTTAAGAATAAGGGGTAGGCCATTTAGAACAGAGATGCGGAAAAACTTTTTCACCCAGAGAGTGGTGGATATGTGGAATGCTCTGCCCTAGGAAGCAGTGGAGGCCAAGTCTCTGGATGCATTCAAGAGAGAGTTAGATAGAGCTCTTATAGATAGTGGGGTCAAGGGATATGGGGAGAGGGCAGGAACGGGGTACTGATTATGTATGATCAGCCATGATCACAGTGAATGGCAGTGCTGGCTAGAAGGGCCAAATGGCCTACGCCTGCACCTACTGTCTATTGTCAGATAATACTTCAGATGCATCTTCTGCAGAAAGTCTTCACCACTGGTTCCAAAACAGAGATCTACAGGTGATCTCACTTCATGTCCAAATATCAGATAGTATGGTGGGTAGCCAGTGGCTTCATTCTGTCTACAGTTGTAGCATTATACCAAATATCCAGTATGCTGGCTCCACCTGTTCTTTTTGTTGACATCCAGATTCCAAGCATGTCTGACTCCTCGACTGATATTTGAGGCTGAAATCATAAACAGACGATGCTGCCAACCAACGATGACCCGTGATATCCAGCTTTGCTGAGGTCTGGATATAAGTCAGTGAATTGCTGTCAATCCTTGGCACCATATAGACAGTTAGTTAACTTGTACACCACGACCCATTTCTATGCCAGAAACTCCAGTTTGTGTGTAGGGTGGTGACAGACTCCGGCTGATGAAAGCAACAGGTCTCAACCCTTTACTTTGGTCCTGATATAGAACACAGCCTAAGTCCTCACAGCTGGCATCTGTATGCATTACATTCAGCAACTGGGGGTTTGCAAAGCCCAGCACAGGTGCTTCAGTCGGCAACTATTTCAGCAGCTGAAAGGCCTCTTCACATTTTACATCCCATATTACTCTGAAAGGTTACAAAGGGCCAAGATAAACCTTACCACCTTCAACTTTTGTTCTCCTCCCTTTCTTCCCCAAGAGTGGATAACCACACAGAAGCTGATTCAGAGGGTAGCTTACTCCAGAGTAGTCTGACATAAATCTCTGGTAGTACCCATAGAATCCAAGGAATGAATGTAGGGCACTCAAATTCTTGGGCCTTGGTCATGTGGTCACCACCTCTATCTTGGACGGATCTGTAGCCACTCCATCCTGTGAAACTGTGTCCGACATAGTTGACTGATGTCTTACAGAACTGGCACTTGTTCAGTGACAATTTTAACCTTTCAGGAGGTCTGGCACCTTCAATATCCTATTGAATTGACTTTTACTACCTACAACCTTCATATACATGAGGAGTAAAAATCTTTACATTATGTCTCTGTCTAAATGTGCAATTTATAGTAATTTATAATAAATATATACAACAGGATAGTCAATATAACAGAAATACAGTTATGTCAGCATGAATTAAGCAGTTTGATGGTCTGGTGGAAGAAGCTGTCCCGGAGACTGTTGGTCCAGGCTTTTATACTGCAGTACAGTTTTGCAGTTGGTAGCAGCTGGAACAGTTTGTGGGTGGGGTGACTTGGGTCCCCAATGATCCTTTGGGCCCTTTTTACACACCTGTCCTGAATAATGGGAAGTTCATATCTACAGATGCACTGGGCTGTCCACAGCACCCTCTGAAGAGGCACTGTTGTGCCTTTTTCACCACACAGCCAGTATGTGCAGACCATGTGAAGTCCTCGGTGATGTTTATGGCGAGGACCTTGAAGCTGTTCACCCTCTCAACCCCACACCCATTGTTGTTAATAGGGGCTAGCCTGTCTTGTGCTCCTCCAGTGTGGACTCTTAGCACTATGAGATCATCCAAGAACACAATTACCTCAAGCAAATTCATGTCCAAGTAGCTGGGGCAAACTGAAAGAATCGAAGTGGACATATGAATGCCATCTTCCCTTTATCAGCTTCAGTCATGTATATCTGATAATACCTGCTCTTCAGATCCAACACACTGAATCATATTGCTCCACTCAGGCAGGCTAGATCATCCTTGATCCGGGGGACAGTGTATTGACCGTGAGACATAGGAGCAGAATTAGGCCATTTGGCCCATTGAGTCTGCTCCGCCATTCAATTATGGCTAATCCTTTTTTCCACTTCTCAGCCCCACTCCCGGCCTTCTCCTCATAAATTGTAATGCTGTGTCCAATCAAGAACCTATCAAGCTCTGCCTTAAATACACCCAACCTCTGGCCTCCACAGCTGCTTGTGGTAACAAATATCAAAAATTCTCCACCCTCTGGCTAAAGAAATTTCTCCACAACTGTTTTAAATGGATACCCCTCTACCCTGAGGCTGTGCCCTCTTGTCCTAGACCATCCTTTCCATATCTACTCTATCTAGGCCTTTCAACATTCAAAAGGTTTCAGTGAGATCCTCCCCATCCTTCTAAATTCCAGCAAGTACAGACCTAGAACTATCAAATGTTCCTTGTATGATAACCCGTTCATTTCTGGAATAATCTTTATGAACCTCCTCTGAACCCCTTTCAATGCCAGCACGTCTTTTCTCAGATGAAGAGCTGAAAACTGTTCACAATACTCAAGGTGATGCCTCACCAGCCTTATAAAGCCTCAGCATCACGTTCCCGTTCTTGTATTATAGACCTCTTGAAATGGATGCTAACATTGCATGTGCGTTCCTCACCACCAACTCTACCTGCAAGTTAACCTTTAGGGTGTTCTGTGCAAGGACTCCCAAGTCCCTTTGCATCTCAGAGTTTTGGATTTTCTCACTGTTTTAAAAAAAAAATAGTCTGCACATTTATTTCTATTACCAAAGTGTATGACCATGTATATTCCAACATTGTATTTCATTTGCCACTTTCTTGCCCTTTCTCCTAACATGTCTAAGCCTTCTGCAGCTTACCTGTTTCCACACTACCTGCCCCTCCACCAATCTTCGTATGATCTGCAAACTTGGCAACAAAGCCATCTGTTCCATCATCTAAATAATTGATGTACAAAATAAAAAGAAGCGATCCCAACACTGACCCCTGCAGAGCACCATATTGGTATTAGACTGTACGCCTGTTCAGTGTCCGATAATCAATGCACATTTGTACCTTCTCATTCTTCTTACTCACCACGAATGTGGGTGATGCATAGGTACTTCTCAACTCACTGAAAATTCCAGCTTCCTTGGGTTTTAGCAGGTGCTGTTGAACATCTTCCACCTCAGAATCAGAATCGGGTTTATTATCACCGGCATGTGACGTGAAATTTGTTAACTTAGCAGCAGCAGTTCAATGCAATACATAATCTAGCAGAGGGAAAAATAATAATAAATAAACAAGTAAATCAATTACATTTATTGAATAGATTAAAAAAACGTGCAAAAACAGAAATACTGTATATTTTTTTAAAAATGAGGTCGTGTCCGAGGATTCAATGTCCATTTAGGAATCGGATGGCAGAGGGGAAGCAGCTGTTCCTGAATTGCTGAGTGTGTGCCTTCAGGCTTCTGTACCTCCTACCTGATGGTAACAGTGAGAAAAGAGCATACCCTGGGTGCTGGAGGTCCTTAATAATGAATGCTGCCTTTCTGAGACACTGCTCTTGGAAGATGATCTGGGTACTTTGTAGGTGGAGCTGACTAGATTTACAACCTTACAACCACATAACAATTACAGCACGGAAACAGGCCATCTCGGCCCTTCTAGTCCGTGCTGAACA
This sequence comes from Hemitrygon akajei, assembly GCF_048418815.1. NCBI lineage: Eukaryota > Metazoa > Chordata > Chondrichthyes > Myliobatiformes > Dasyatidae > Hemitrygon > Hemitrygon akajei. The sequence goes on from NC_133126.1 coordinate 100,637,830, forward strand.
CTTACTGTCACCTAGTCCCACTGACCCGCACTCAGCCCATAACCCTCCATTCCTTTCCTGTCCATATACCTATCCAATTTTACTTTAAATGACAATACCGAACTTGCCTCTACCACTTCTACTGGAAGCTCATTCCACACAGCTACCACTGTCTGAGTAAAGAAGTTCCCCCTCGTGTTACCCCTAAACTTTTGCCCCTTAACTCTCAACTCGTGTCCTCTTGTTTGAATCTCCCCTACTCTCAATGGAAAAAGCCTATCCACGTCAATTCTATCTATCCCCCTCATAATTTTAAATACCTCTATCAAGTACCCCCTCAGCCTTCTACACTCCAAAGAATAAAGACTTAACTTATTCAGCCTTTCCCTGTAACTTAGGTGCTGAAACCCAGGTAACATCGTAGTAAATCTCCTCTGTACTCTCTCTATTTTGTTATCTTTCCTATAATTCGTTGACCAGAACAATACACAATACTCCAAATTTGGCCTTACCAATGTCTTGTACAATTTTAACATTACATCCCAACTACACTTTCCTGACGAAGGGTCTCGGCCTGAAACGTCGACAGCGCTTCTCCCTATAGGTGCTGCCTGGCCTGCTGTGTTCCACCAGCATTTTGTGTGTGAATCTTGTAATGTTGTTTGATTAAACATCCTTTGTTTAAATAATTTATTGTGTAATAATGTCACATGTCATATCCGCTTGTCTCACTTAAAGTGTTAAAGATTCTTTCAACATTTAAAAGAATTCTCTCACTTGATTCTTTTTACATTCTTTATATTCCTCAAGCACCTCATTTACTTCATGCTGCCTATATTTATTGTAGATCTCCCTCTTTTTCCGAACCAAGTTTCCAAAATCCCTTGAAAACCATGGCTCTCTCAAACTTTTAACCTTTCCTTTCAACCTAACAGGAACATAAAGATTCTGTACCCTCAAAATTTCACCTTTGAATGACCTCCATTTCTCTATTACATCCTTCCCATAAAACAAATTGTCCCAATGCACTCCTTCTAAATCCTTTTGCATCTCATCAAAGTTAGCCTTTCTCCAATCAAAAATCTCAACCCTGGGTCCAGTCCTATCCTTCTCCATAATTATATTGAAACTGATGGCATTGAGATCACTGGACCCGGTGCTCCCCAACACATACCTCTGTCACCTGACCTATCTCATTCCCTAACAGGAGAGCCAACACTGCCCCTTCTCTAGTTGGTACCTCTGTGTATTGCTGCAAAAAATTATCCTGCACATTCTGCAGCTTCTTTCAGTCCTGTGCAGTAGTCCCCCCCCCCCCCCCCCCCATACTAGACAGTGATGCAGCCTGTCAGAATGCTCTCCACGGTACAACGATAGAAGTTTTTGAGCGTATTTGTTGACATGCCAGATCTCTTCAAACTCCTAATAAAGTATAGTCGCTGTCTTGCCTTCTTTATAATTATATTGATGTGTTGGGACCAGGTTAGATCCTCAGAAATTGTGACACCCAGGAACTTGAAGCTGCTTACTCTTGCCACTTCTGATCCCTCTATGAAGATTGGTATGTGTTGCTTTGTCTTGCCCTTCCTGAAGTCCCCAATCAGCTGTTTCGTCTTATTGATGTTGAGTGCCAGGTTGTTGCTGCGGCACCATTCCACTAGTTGACACATCTCAGTCTTGTATGCCCTCTCGTCACCACCTGAGACTTTACCAACAATGGTTGTATCATCAGCAAATTTGTAGTTGGTATTTGAGCTATGCCTAGCCAGACAGTCATGGGTATATAGAGAGTAGAGCAGTGGGATAAGCACACCCCCCACCCCCCCGAGGTGCGCCAGTGTTGATCATCAGTGAGGAGGATATGTTATCATCAACCCGCATAGGCTGTGGTCTTCTGGTTAGGAAGTCAAGGTTTCAATTGCAGAGGGGGGTACAGAGGCCCAAGTTCTGCAACTTTTCAATCAGGATTGTGGGAATGATGGTATTAAATGCTGAGCTATTGTCAATGAACGGTATTCTGATGTTGGTGTTCGTGTTGTCCAGGTGGTCTAAAGCTGTGTGGAGAGCATTGAGGTTGCATCTGCCATTGACCTATTGTGGTGACAGGCAAATTGCAATGGGTCCAGGTCGTTGCTGAGGCAGGAGTTCAGTCTAGTCATGATCAACCTCTCAAAGCATTTCATCACTGTCAGTGTGAGTGCTACCGGGCGATAGTCATTAAGGCAGCCTACATTATTCTTCTTAGGTACTGGTATAATTGTTGCATTTTTTTTTAAGCAAGTAGCAGCTTCCACCCATAGTGAGAGGTTGAAAGTGTCCTTGAATACTCTCGCTAGTTGGTTGGCACAGGTTTTTAGAGCCTTACCAGGTACTCCATTGCCACCTTCCGCCTTACGAAGTTTCACTATCTTTAAAGACAGCCTAACATCAACCTCTGTGATGGAGATCACAGGGTTATCAAGTGCAGCAGGGATCTTCACAGCTGTAGTTGTGTTCTCCCTTTCAAAGTCACTGCCATTTATGCTATTGGATTTCGCTTTGTAGGAAGCAATGTCTTGCAGACCTTGCCAGAGTTGCTAACCATCAAAATCCCTCTCTGAAAGGGGTATCCTCCATCACTGTAGCATGGCGAGTACTCTTGGAGCAACCTACATCAAATTTGTTAGTGGAAAAGACATCTTTGAGCTTCAATATCTTCTCAGCTAGTCTCCTTTCCCATTCCCATTCCTCTGGTTTTTGGGGAGTCACCAAAGTTGAATGACTTTGCTGTTAACTTTCCCAATCCAGGAGACTGTCTGTCCTTCTCTTGGTTTTCTCATTGGTAAACTAGACATTACCCTTGCAGGGAAAAGATGTGTCATGGACATCTCACATCTGAGGGTACCCTCTCTCCCTGAGATGTTCCTGACAATCACTTATATCATATTTGCATGGACTGCTGAAGGTTTCTGCAGTTCAGGTCTCACCAGCACTTTAGCAGGTAAGTGTGACTTTACTTTGTGATCATCCGGAGCATCCACCAAGAGGGCCTCTGCATTTGACATTTCTGGGAATTTGGAGTTTCCTGTCACTCTAGCTACCTCCACAGGACGTAGCATGATGGGTTTGGACTGGGTGTACCACACACTTCCTTATTTATGCTCATTATTCTGCTTAGGAGGAACTTGCACTTTCTCAAAAGCTACTCTGAGCACCAGGAGAATGGACAAGGTTTTTAAATTTTTTTCCCCCATTTCTCTCCTTGCATGCCCCCATGAGCTTTCTCACAATAGCATTATTTGTCCCCACAATAATGGAAGCTTCTCCTTTTTCAACTGGATTCTAACGGACCAACACTAAATATGTCAAGGGTCTCAGCTACTCCAACATCTTGTGAAAACTCCAGCTTCAATGAGCTATTATATAAGTAATCATCAATATTAATGCCCCAAATTCTAGGGCACTAAGTGATGTCAATGGTAAATGCATCAGGTACCGGTTGTAAAAGGATCTCTGGAGTCCCACTAGGCCTCCAAGAATAGGATTTTGCACTTTAGTGTTTCCCTTGATGAAATGTGTTCTCTCTCAGCCCACTCCCTAACTGTGTCCCTCCAAAGTTCCCGATTTTCTTTTCTGTTTAAGCAACCTTACTTTCCGAAGGTTTTCTTGTCCCATTTGAAACTACCATCCTCTCCAGAATTGTAACAGAAAATACTAGTCGCTTCCTTCATCAGAAGACCCCTTTCAGCAGCATTCCTCTACTTCGTACAACCTTCTGGTGGGTCAGATTTCCTATTGGACTCATTACACTTGGTGGCAGCACTAATTGATATCAATTGAGATACCTTGGCTTGCAGGGTTTTCACTTCATTTGGCAAAACACCTACTGTGTGGCATCAGGGATTGCTTCAGCAACAGAGGCTACGACTAAGGACATTGCTGACCGGCGGAGGCCTCTCATTCCTCCATCATATTGTCCTCCTCTTGCTCCTCTGATTAGCTTAACAAATGAGGGAGCATCTTGTAAGTCATTTGAATGCTTAAAGCAATCATATCATGTGACTGACAGCACAATTTTTACCACTTTCCTTTAATTGATTTATCGTAGCCAACTGAATGGCCCTTTTATGGCACAAGCAATGCAGTTGACTCTCTAGCCTGAAAATGTAGGCAGAAAGTTTCTCTTGGAATGTATACTTAAACTCCATCATAAGATCAGCGGGGCTGTCTGTCATGCCAAAAACATTTTCTAACACTTGCATGTAGCCCATGGACGTGACCAATGGGTTTACTGCCTTTAAGAACCTCACCGCCTCAGCAGCCTGACCTCTTAAACTTTCTACCAGTCACTGTATTTTTATATTATCTGAGCATTGCCTCTCATCTAGTAACTGAGATACCTGCTCCACCTAAGCCTCATTCTTCTTCCCCATTGGGGGTGGGCTTGACTCCAAAGAATTTAAATCAGCTGCTGAACTTCACATCAGACAATTTCTTTCCCTCACTTTGCAGAAACAATAACAACTTGTATTTAAAGTCTTCACCCTCAACTACATTCCCCCTCTTTTTCTAAAGATATGAACCACCCCTCCGGGTGCCCCATCTTATCAGGCAGCGAGACTTCAGTTTTGTTACTGGTAGCCTGAACTAACATGCTGTTTGGTCAAAATGCTGTTCAACCAGTATAACTTTCCCCAATCCTTTTACAGAACTCAGCACTCTAAGTAGCAGTTGGTCAGGAATTCTAATATCCATCCCACTCAAAATACAGGCATGACTTGTGGATAACGGCTTTGAATCACACCAAACCTTAATCCCTGTGACATCCATAATAAATTACCTTAATTATGACACACCTCTTTTTCCCCAACCGCTAGTTTAAACACTGCTTAAACACATAAATAAACACACAATTGTTACGAAGGATGAACAGCTCTGATGGGCAGAAGGGTGCAAAGTTGCCCATGTCCCCCTCCCCTGGGAGAATCACAAACTGTTACTGTTACCACGCTGCTCATGAGAGAGAGAGACACAGATGAGAGGAAAACAAGTGGGAACATCTACTGCTGATAACACCGGGGGAGAGAGACCATATTATGACTCCTGTAAGACCCACAGCTCCAGAGAGGGCTGTTTACTTGGTACTATTCTGTTCATTAAAATTCCTCAGTGGACAGCCGGAGTGGGCTGGTTTGATGGGCTAAGCCATTCAAAACTGATTGACACCTGAGACCCCGTGAGTAGGAATAAAAGTGAGGTCTGGGGAGACACCCCTCACACACCAGGAGATGCACCAAGAGACACACTAGTGAGCACTGTTTAAGTGTTGGAATCCATGAGAAAAGTGTGGGGCATCGGAGACCGAACGAAGGATCGCTCAATTTTAACTCTCAGTGTTTATAGCGAGGCCGGTGGGGGCATGTGTGTGTGTCCACCCTTGCCTGGGTGACGAGTCCACCATAGAAGAACGGTCTAGCTAAAGGACAGAGGGGTCATACCTGAATGGCCACAACAACACATCGACGGATTAAGATCGTAAAGGAAGGTTTGCAAGACAATAGTTGTTACTGTTTGCTCGCTCTCTCTCTCTCTCTCTCTCTCTCCCCAACGATTACAACACATCGACCAACAACTACCTCAGCCTACATGAACTGAACTGAATTTTATACTTTCCCATGATAATTCCTTATCCCCTAGACAACGATAGAGCTTGTTTATTATTGATTATTATTATACCCACACTTTTAGGTTTAGTATTGCTAACGTGTATTATCTGTATATTTGCATTGTTGATACTGATTTGTATATTTTACTAATAAACACTGTTTTGAAAATAGTACCAGACTCCAACGGATACTTCTATTTTTGCTGGTAAGACACCCAGTTATGGGGTACGTAACACAGTATACAGCTTAATCAATTCTTAAACAGCATTCACACAGCATCCAAAATCCCAGATGAGCCCCCACAAATGTAACCCTCTCACCGGCTCTTGTACACCATCTTCACTTGTTAGCTGACTCTGCTTACAGCCATGTGACTAAGCAGCGAGAATGCCAACTTTCATAAGCAATACTCATCTAGGGTTATCATAATTTAGTGCTCAGCCAAACAGGAACATTGGGAAGTTAAATTAAGTAGTGCATTAAATTAAACTAGTGTAAAAAAAGGAAAAAATAGTGAGGTGGTGCTCATGGGTTCAATGTTAATTCAGAAATCTGATGGCAGAGGGTAAACAGCTGTTCCTGAATGTTTGAGTGTGTGCCTTCAGGCTCCTGTACCTTCTCCCTGATGGCAGTAATGAGAAGAGTGCTTGTCCTGGGTGGTGGGGATCTTTTAGTTGTGCAGGGGGTGGGGTTGGGTTTGTTGTTTCTCTTTGAATCTGACCTCCATGGATTTCTTTGTTCTGTGGCTATCTGGAGAAGAATCTCAGAATTGTATTGAATTTATTTTATTTCTTACATCCTTCACATACATGAGTAAAAATCTTTACGTTATGTCTCTGTCTAAATATGCAATGTGCAATTTATAGTAATTTGTAATAAATACAGGTGCACATTCCTTTATCTGAAATTCTGAAATCCAAAAAGCTCCAAAAAACCGAAGTTTGTTTTCGCCAACAGCTGATGTCACTCAGGTGTGACATGGCAGCACTAGCAGAGGCCACCAGAAGTCAGCTGTGGCTCAGCGCTTGTACTGGTTACACGTGCATTTGCTTTTCGCTGATATTGTGTTTACTGTTGACTTTGTGTTTAATTTCACTGTGAAAATGTCAAAAAGAGCTGCAGATACCCCTATGGGTAACAATGAAAAAAAGAGAAGGAAGCATCTATCATCAATAACGCAGAAAGTGGAGTTATTGCAGAAGTTTGATTGTGGTGTGTGCGCGGCATCTTGCTGAAGAATATAGTGTCGGAACTACCACTGTATATGATTTAAAGAAACAGAAAGACAAGTTACTGAAGTTTTATAGTGATGACGACATTCTACATTTATTCCAATAAGTCATTTACCATGTGTTTAATTCAGTTCATTTGAAGCTGTATATTTTACTGTTTTATTGAATGTTTTTGTTGAAAATATTTTTTTTGGTGTCATTATTCCCTTAACAATATAGTATAACAACTATTTACCTAGTATTTACATTGTGTTAGGTATTATAAGTAGTCTAGAGATGATTTAAAGTATACGAGAGGATGTGCATAGGTTTGGAGCTCCGCCGAGTCCTGAAGTCCACTGCACTGAGACAGGTTAAATAAGGGACTTGAGCATACGTGTTTCTTGGTATTCGCAGGGGGTCCCAGAACCAATAAGGAGGGATTCTGAAATCCAAAAAATTCTGAATTCCGGAATGCAACAGGCCCCAAGGATTTCGGATAAGGGATTGTGGACCTGTCGTATGCACAACAGGACAGTCAATATAGCATAGAATTACAATTGTATCAATGTGAATTAATCAATCTGATGGCCTGGTGGAAGAAGCTGTCCTGGAGCCTGTTTGTCCTGGCTTTTATGCTGCGGTATCGTTTCCTGGATGGTAGCAGCTGGAGCAGTTTGTGGTTGGGGTGACTTGGATCCCCAATGATCCTTCAGGCCCTTTTTATGCACCTGTCTCTGTTAATGTTTTGAATAGTGGGAAGTTCACATCTACAGATGCACTGGGCTGCCCGCACCACTCTGTGCAGAGTCTGTGATTGAGGGAAGTACAGTTCTCATACCAGGCAGTGATGCAGCCAGTCAGGATGCTCTCAATTGTGCCGCTGTAGAAAGTCCATAGGATTTGGGGACTAATGCCAAACTTCAACCGTCTGAGGTGAAAGAGATGCCATTGTTCTTTATTTACCACACAGCTGGTACGTACAGACCATGCATGATCCTCGGTGATGTGTATGCCGGGAACTTAAAGCCCTCTCTACCGCAGATCCATTGATGTCAGTAGGGGTTGATCTGTCTCCATTCCTCCTGTAGTCCACTACCAGCTCCTTTGTTTTTGCAACATTGAGGGAGAAGTTGTTTTCTTGACATCATTGTGTCAGGGTGATGACTTCTCTGTTATTATTTGAGATGAGGCCAATCAATGTAGTATCATCTGCACGTTTAATTAGATTGGAGCTGTGGGTGACGACACAATCATGGATGCATAGAGAGTAAAGGAGGGGGCTTAGGACACAGCCCTGAGGGGCTTCTATGTTGAGGATCAGAGGGGCAGAGCCCACTCTTGCCACCTGCTGGTGATCTGACAGTAAGTCCAGGATCAAGCTGCACAAGGTAGGGTGGAGGCCAAGGTCAAGAACTTCTTGTCAAACTTGGAAGGAATTATTGTGTTGAATGCTGAACTGTAGTCCAAGAATAGTATTCTCACATAAGCGTCCTTCTCCAGATGTGTAAAGATGGTGTGTAGAGCTGTGGCTATTGCATCTATCGGTTGTGTCGGTGGGCAAATTGTAGGGGGTCCAATGTGGGTGGTAGCATGCTGCAGATGTAGTTAGTCCTTAACCAGCCTCTTAAAGCATTTGCTTATTATTGAGGTGAGTGCGACAGGACATCAGTCGTTCAGACATGTTACCTTGGTCTTTTTAGGTCATATAATGTAACTCTGAGATAATAAATGAACCTTTAGTGGATGCTGCCTTTTTGAGGCATCGCTTCCTGAAGATGTGCTGGGAAGGCTAGTGTCCATAATGGAGCTGACTGAGTTTACCACTTTCTGCAGCTTATTTCGATCCTCCCCCCTTCGCAATACTAGACATCCTGAAGTTTATACATTTTATTGTTTAATTATTGAACGTACTCTTAAAAACATAATTTTTAAATTAAAAAGGAAGTGTATTTTATTCTAACAAAGATAAGGATCCTTATGAACAGAGTGAATATCTGCAGTAAACTCAGAATCTGCAGGACATGCATGAAATTTCCTTGAAGGTTTTGTTGTCATTTGTCTATTTATCAATTGATCCTGACTAATATCTTTTGATAGTCTCTGCTAAATATTGTAATAAATGCAGTATATATCAACATCACTGGATGATAATGAAACAAGTGCTGTGTAACCTAATTCCATCTGTAGTGTTAGTAGAGTTATCACAATTGGTACCAATATCCTTGTATAAATGTGGGGGGTGGGGGGGAATGGGTGAGTTTAACAAGTCCATAGCCTGTCCAGCACTCCTGCTGGCTGTGTATTTTTGCACATTGGGTAGGATACAATCAAGGTTGTGTGTGATGTCCCTGCCACAGCTAGCTTGCTGATCTTGAAAACATAAGATGAGTCCTGTGGTATGGTAGTCTTTGCAGATCTTTCAGAAATTGATTGGTAGAAGGGACAAAGCTGTTCCTAAAATGTTGAGTGCATGTTTTCAGGCTCCTGTACCACCTCTGTGAAAGCAGGAATAGAAAGCATGTCAGATGTTGAGGGTCCCTGATGATGAATGCTGCATTCTTGATGCAGGGGCCTGTGATGGAGCTTGCTGAGTCTACAACTCACTGCAGGCGCTTTTGATCCTGTGCATTGGAGCCTCTATACCAGGCAGTGATGCAATGAGTCAGAGTGCTCTTCTTGGTACATTTGTCGAAATTTGTTACAATATTTTGTGACGTATCAATTCTCCTTAAACTCCTAATGAAGTATAGCTGCTGGCATATTTTCTTCACGTTGTGCCCAGGAAAGAAGCTCCCGAGGTGATGTCATCCCAGGAACTTGAAGCTGCTTACCTTTTACACTGTTGACCTTTGAGTCAGAACTGGTTTGTGTTCTCCAGACCTCTCTTCCCTGAAGTCCACAATCAATTCCTCGGTCTTGTTGGCATTGAGTGCATCTATCTTGCTACTGTATATCACCTCATTGCTATCTGAAATTCTCCCAACAAAAGTCATGTCCAACAGCAAATTTATAGATGGCGTTTGAGCTGTGCCTAGCTACATTGTCATAATTTGAGGGAGTAGAGCAATAGGCTAAGTATGCTAAGATGTTACTACCGATTTGCATTGACTGTGGTTCATGATGAGGAAGTCAAGGGTCTAATGCAGAGGAAGGTACAAAGGATTTGAAGCTTGTTGATTAGTGCTGAACACCCATCTTTAATTAATAAACAGCAGTCTGGTATAGGTATTGCTGTTGCTAGGTGGTCTAAGGCCGAGTGGTGAATCCATGAGGTTTGTGTCTGCTATAGACCTGATGTACAGTAGGAAAATTGCAATGGATCCAGGTCCTTGCTTAGGCAAGAGTTAATTCTAGTCTTGACCAACTTCTCAAAGCATGTCATTATCGTGGGTGTCTGGAACAGTGTCTTTAAGAAGTCATTGTTTTCATTGGATGAAAGGTGGAGAAATATCGTGTAGGTTCTTTGTGTTTTAACTTGGTGCTCTTACTTATCCTTGCCCTAGTACTGAGATTGTATATATGTTCTTTAAAAACCATAACTTATTATATGAATCACAAAAGACAGTGAAACTGGGATATACCGTCTGGGTAGTCTCTAGCCCCTTGGCATGAACATTGAATTCTGGTAATTCTGGTAATTCCCTCTCCCTCCCTTCCCCCATCCCAGTTTCACTCTGCCTCCTCCTCCAGCTGCATATCACCTCCCTCATGTTTCTGCCGCCTCCTACTACCCATAGTGCTTTCCCCTTACATTCCTTCTTCACCTTTCCTGCCTATCCCCTCCCTGCTTCCCCTCCCCCACCCCTTGATCTTTTCCCCTTACTGGTTTTTCACCTGGCACCTACCAGCCTTCTCCTTCCCACCCTCCCCCCACCTTCTTTATAGGGCCCTGCCCCCTCCTTCAGTCCTGACGAAGGGTCTCGGCCCGAAACGTTGACTGTTCATTTCCACGGATGCTGCCCGACCTGCTGAGTTCCTCCAGCGTGTTGTACGTGTTGCTTTGACCCCAGCATCTGCAGAGTATTTTGTGTTTACTGTTTCATGATAAACTCTTCGCGATGCTTGGGCGTAGTGGCTTGTTGCACCCTTGTTCTTCCAAGCTGGAATATCTAATGATTAAGTGCTGACTATTCTACTTACTGAGAGAGTTCTCTTCAGTGATCCTGACTGCAGTTTACATACATGCAAAGGCAGATGTTAAGCAAGCACTCTATATATCTTGAGTGCCATGATGAACAGACGAGAAACAGCCTGCCCAGATGCCTTTCACATTCTCGCTGAGCTCTTTATTCAGGCTTGCTTGAAGAAACCATTGTGCAATTACCATTAGCACATCATCTGCAGCACCAGGGGTCCCAACACTCAAACTAATGCTACATTACTGTTCTACCCCTAGACTGCATTTCAGGACATCTGACCATCTGACTTTCCTCCTCTTACCTGTACATAGGCAGAGGCTAAGATGCAAGGCACCAGAAGTAAGAACAAAGAGGTGGTTTAAGGAGGCAGAGGAGCAGCTATGGGACTGCTTCATATCAGTGGATTGGGCCATGTTCAGGGACTATTTAGAGGACCAGAATGAATACACCACGGTTGTCAGGGACTTTATAAAGACACACATGGACCAGTGTGTGCCCGTGAAATTATTTGGTCTTCCTCAACCATGGGCACTGGATGAACCAAGAGATCCAAAATCTGCTTGGGGCTAAAGATCATATAAAAGGACCAGGTATAACCTCCAGAAGGCCATCTCACATCTGAAATGACAGTTCCACACCAAACTGGAAATATAGAAGTATGCTCAATAGCTGTGGCAGGGCTTGTATCATTTCCTACAAAGCAAAACCAAGCAACATAGGTGACAACAAGGTGAGCTCAATGCCTCCTATTACAAACAAGAGAAGATCTGCAGATGCTGGATATCTAAGTGACACATACAAAATGCCAGAGGAGCTCTGCATGTCAGGCAGCATCTATGGAAAAGAGTACAGTTGACGTTTTGGCTGAGACCCTTCATCAGGACTGGAGAAGAATGATGAGGGGTCAGAGTAAGAAGGTGGAGGGTGGGGAGGAAGAAGCACAAGGTGATAGGTGAAACTGGGAGAAGGGGAAGGGAAGAGCTGAAATTGATTGGTGAAAGAGATACAGGGCTAGAAAAGGGTAACTGTGATAGGAGAGCACTGAAGGCCATGGAAGAAAGAAAAAGGGGAGTTGATGGGCAGGCAATGAGAAGGTGAGAGAGAAGAATGGGGGGAGGGGGGCATTACCAGAAGTTTGAGAAAGCACTGTTCATGCCATCAGGTTATAGGCTACCCAGACGGAATACAAGATGTTGCTCCTCAACCTCAGTGTGGCCTCATCACAACAGTAGAGGATTGACACATCGGAATAGGAATGGGAAGTGGAAGCAAAATAGGTGGCCACTGGGAGATCCTACTTTTTCTGACAGACGAAACGTAGGTGCTTTGCGAAGTGGTTTCCCAATCTGTGTCGGGTCTCACTGACAGTTTGTGTCAATGCCTTCTATGCTTGCTTTGACTGACAAAATACGGTACCTTAATGAATTCCCACAGCCCCCATCAAACCTATGATTTCAGTCTCTGAGGCCGATGTGAGAGTATCTTTCAGGAGGGTGAACCCTCGGAAAGAAACTTGCCAAGATGTGGTACACGGCAGAGTACTGAAGACATGTGCCAATCAGCTGGCTGGAGTGTTTACTGACATATTGAACCTCTTGCTTCAGGTGTCCGAGGTACTCACCTGTTTCAAGTAGGCTTTAATCATACTGGTGCCCAAGAAGAGCTGTCGTCCAATGGGCACTTGCATCCACTGTGATGAAGGGCTTTGAAAGGTTGGTCATAAAACGTATCATCTCCTGCCTAATTAGTGGCTTGAATCTGCTTCAATTTGCCTACTCTCACAACCTGTCAATACCAGATGCCATTTCATTTGCACTTCAATCGGCCTTGGAACATCTGGCTAGTGAAGAGGCATACATCAGAATGTTCTTCATTGACTACAGCTCAGCATCAACACCATCATCCCCTCAAGGCTAATCACTAAGCTCCTAGACCTAGGCCTCGGTACATCATTGTGTAATTGGATCCTCAATTTCCTCACTTGCAGAACCCAGTCATTATGGAGTGGCAATAATATCTCTACAATCAGCATCAGCACAGGTACACCATAAGGCTCAGTGCGAAGTGCTTTATGAAAGTGATGATAAGTACAGTTCCGATGCCATATTTATGTTTGCTGATGACACCATTGTTGGCCGAATCAAAGATTGCGATGAGTTGGTATACAGGTGGGAGGTTGAAAATCTGGTTGAATGGTGCCACAAGAACTCAACATCAGCAAAATCAAAGATCTGATTATTGACTACAGGAGAAAGAAATTGGGAGTTCATGAGGTCCAGGAGTCAGTAACATCCTGGGTGCCAGTTTTAAAAGAGCTGTTGAGACTTGTCTGCTGAGCGGGAGATTGCTAAGAGAGTTGGGGATGTTTCCTTGTGTTCAAAGTAAAATTATTAACAGAGAGCATATATGTCACCACATAGAACCCTGAGATTCTTTTTTCCTGTGGGTATACAGTCAGCCCTCCTTATCTGCAAGGGATTGGTTCTGGGACCCCTTGAGGATACCAAAAAACGCGGATGCTTAAGTCCCTTATTTAACCAGGTTCAGTGTGGTAGACTTTAGGACCCAGCGGAACCCTGGACCTTATTTAACCTGTCTCAGTGTGGTGGTCTTTAGGACCCGGCAGAGCTCTGAATCTGCAGTGTTACTGTTCACAAAAATAATCACTATTGAAAATATTAAGGTTATATTATCATGATTGGAAATCATTAAGCCATCGAAAAGAGGTGAAACGGCATTGGTCATTGGAAAGGCATTAGGCTAGATCAATGATCGGAACAATTTTAAAGGATAAAATGAGAAAGGCCTTGCCCCGATGAAAGCTACAATTATTACTGAGCAATGCAGTGGTTTAATTATTGAAATACATATGTTTCTTAAGTGTTTTGTATGCATAGAAAGGTAAAATCTATACTATATATAAAGACAAACGTTTGACTAACTGACGCTAAATAATGCTAAATAATGCTCTTCTGGCTTACTTAGTAAGAGAACACGGTTTTTTTCGATCCCGATCCACAATAATCTATGCACATCCTCCCACATACTTTAAATCATCTCTAGATTACTTATAATGCCTAATACAATGTAAATGCTATGTAAATAGCTGTTATATTGCAATGTTTAGGGAATATTGACAAGAAAAGAAGTCTATACATGCTCGAACAACAAGTGCTGGAAGAGCACTTCCGGGTTTTCTCGATTCGCAGTTGGTTGAATTTGCGCATGCGGAACTCGCAGATAAGGAGAGCCGACTGTACTTAGCAAATCTATAGATCAGTAATTGTAAACAGGATCAATAAGCAACAAGCTGTCCAAATGCAAATATAAATAAATAGCAATTAATTAGGAGCATCAAGTAACAAGATGTAGTATCCTTAAAGTAAGACCATCAGTCGTGGGAACACCAGAAATAGAGTGAGTATGTTCTTGAACCTGGTGGTGCGAGTCCTGAGGCACCTGTACCTTCTACTTGATGGTAGCAGCGAGAAAAGAGCATGGCCTGGCTGGTGAGGATCTTTGATGATAGATGCTGCTTTTCTATGGCAGTGTTTCATGTAGATGTGCTCAATGGTTGGGAGGGCTTACCTGTGATGTACTGGGCAGAATCCACTACCTTTTGTAGGACTTCCCACCATAATGCAGTCAGTCAATACACTTTCCATCACACATCTTTAGAAGTTTGCCAAGGTTTTGATGACATGCCGAATCTCTGCAGATTCTTGAAGTAAGAGTTGCTGTTGTGCTTTCTTTGCAATTATGATAGGTCCAGGACATTTCCTCTGAGATAGTGACACCCAGGAATTTAAAGTTACTGACCATCTCCACCTCTGATCCTCCAATGAGTACTGGTTTTCTGCCCTGAAGTCTGCAATCAGTTCCTTGGTCTTATTGACACTGAGTGAGAGGTGGTTGTTATTATACCACTCAGCCAAATTTTCAGTTTCTCTCCTGTATGCTGATTCATCACCACCTTTGATACATCCTACAACAGTGGTGTCATCAGCAAACTTGGATATCGTGTTGGAGCAGTACTTAGCTGCACAGTGATAGATATAAAGTGAGTAGAGCAGGGGTCTAAACACACATCCCTGTAGTGCTCCTTTGCTGATGGAGATTGTGGAGAAGATGTTTGTAGTCAATTCAAATTGGTGGGGGCCTGCAAGTGAGGAAATCCTGGATTTAATTGCACAAGGGGACATTGAGGCCCAGGTGTTGGAGTTTTCTGATTAGTTTTGAGGGGATGATGATATTAAATGCTGAGCTGTAATTGATAAGAGGCATCCTGATGTATGCATCTTTACAATCTAGATGGTTGTGTGAAGAGCCAATGGGATGGCATCTGCTGTAGACCTTTTGCTTCGGTAGGCAAATTGGAGCAGATCCAAGTCACTACTCAGACAGGAGCTCAATATGCTTGAACACCTGCCTCTCAAAACACTTGATCACTGTGATAGAAGTGCCATTGGCGAAAGTCATTGAGACAGGTTGCCAAGCTCTTGGTCACTGTATGATTGAAGCCTACTTGAAGCAGGTGGGTACCACACACTAAAAGAGTGAGAGATTGAAGATCAGCACAGCTGGTCAGCACAGGTCTTCAGTACTCGGCTAAGTACTCTGTCTTGACTGGACGCTTTGCATTGATTCACTTTCTTGAAGGCAGCCTGCACATCATCTTTAGATTCTGAGACCAAAGGGTCATCGGGAGACATGTGGATGCATGACGGTTCCTCCCTGTTCTAGTGGTCAAAGAGAGCAGAGAAGGCATTGAGCTAATCTGGAAGCAAAGCTCTGCTATCCCCTATGTTGCAAGATTTAACTTTATAGGAGGTTATGGAATTCAAGCTACTGTATGTCATATGAGGACTATATGTACTAGTTTTGCAAAGTGAGCAGTGACTTGTCTGCTGAGCCGGGAGATTGCTTGGGTTATTAGTAACTTAGCAAGAGCCAAAAAAAAACATGAAAAGTGTAAGCAGAGTGGCCATTGTTGAAGTGGGCCAGGCTCAGAATGGGAGGCTTTAGCTATAGGCTTTGGCAAGAACATGGAGAGGTTCTAAGGAAGTTGATAGTAATTTTTTCTCTCTGTCTATTTATATATAGCTAGTGCTTTGAGAAATGATCCATGCTTAGTGGTATGTTTTTCGTGTGAGATGGGGGAGCTCTGGTAGACCTCCAGTCTGCCTGATAACTACATCTGCACAAACTACATGGAGCTGCAGCTTTACGACCGTTGGCTCATGTGGGAGAATGAGGTGGTGATACATAGGAGCTACGCCAAGTTGCAGAAGGCAGGCACCTGAGTGAAAGGAAGTAGGCAGCCAGTGCAGAATTAAAATCAGAATTGGGTGTAATATCATTGGCAGATGTCATGAAATTTGTTGTTTTGTAGCAGCAGTACTATTGCAAAACATAATAGTAAGTTATAAATTATAGTAAGTATTGTTACGAACCCCGTAACTGGGTGTCTTACCAGCAAAGATAGAAGTATCCGTTGGAGTCTGGTGATACTATTTTCAACAGTATTTATTAGTAAAAATACACAAAAATAGTATCAATGCAAATATACAGATAATATACATCATCAATACTAAACCTAAAAGTGCGGGTATAATAATAATCAATAAGAAATAAGCTCTATCGTTGTCTAGGGGATAATGAATTGTCCGATGGAAATATAAAGTTCAGTTCAGTTCATTTGCTGTGTTGCAATTGTTGGAGAGAGAGAGAGAGAGAGAGAACAGTAACAGCTGTTGACTTGCCGACTTTCCTTTACGATCTTGATCCGTCGATGCATTGTTGTTGTGGCCATTCATGTATGACCCCTCCATCCTTTAGCTAGACTGTTCTTCTGTGGAGGACTCGTCACCCAGGCAAGGGTGGACACACACACAAGCCCCCACCAGTCTCGTAGCGTTTCTCCTGGTGCGTCTGAGGGGTGTTCCCCAGACCTCACTTTTATCCCCACTCACGGGGTCTCAGGTGTCAATCAGGTTGAGATGATGCAACCCATCAAACCAGCCTACTCTGGTTGCCCCGAGGGGTTTCAATGAATAGAACAGTACCTAGTACACAAACCTTCTCCAAAAGACAATAACAGTAATCAATGGTTCTGTTCTCTTTTGTTAGCTGGAGACATCCCACTTTGTGTATCTCTGAGTTGTCTCTCTCTCATTAACTTGTATGAACTGTTTATCAATAACAACTGTCTGGGCAGCTTTCCTGTGTCTCTCTCATCTCCCTTGATAACAGCATTGGAATAGTAGCGATTTGCGATTCTCCAAAGGGGGGGGGCATTGGCGATTCTGTACCCTTCTGCCCATCAGAGTTGTTCATCATTCGTAACAGTATATATAAAAAATTAAATGAATGCAAAAAGAAAGGGGAAAATAAGACCAGAAGACAGGAACAGAATTAGGCCATTCTGCCCATTGAGTCTGCTCTGCCTCATGGTTGATCTAGGAACCCTCTCAACCCCATACTCCTGTCTTTTTGCCACATCCTGTGATGCCCTGACCAAACCAAAACTAACAACGTTAGCTTTAAATATACCTATGGACTTGGCTTCCACTGCAGTCTCTAGCAGAGCATTCTACTCTCTGGCTTAAAAAAAAGTCTGCCTTACCTCTGTTTTAAAAGGTCGCCCCTCAATTTTGAGGCTGTACTGTCTACTTCTGGATACCACCACCACCACAGGAAATATCTTCTCCACCTCCATCCTATCTAGTCCTTTCAAAATTCGATAGGTTTCAATAAGAACTCCCCTGCATTCTTCTAATTCCAGTGAAAGCTTACAAACACTCCTCATATATTAACCCCTTCATTCCTGGAATCATCCTCATGAACCTCCTCTGTACTCTCCCCAATGACAACACATCCTTTCTGAGACATGGGCCCAAAACTGTTGATGATACTGTAAGTGCGGCCGGACCAGTGTCTTATGAAGCCTCAGCAGTATCCCCCTGCTTTTATATTCTGTTCCCCTTGAAGTAAATCCCAACATTGCATTTGTTTTTTTTACCACAGAGTCAACCTGTAAATTAACCTTCTGGGAATCTTGCACAAGGACTTCTAAGTCCCTCTGTACCTCTGATGTTGGAATTTTCTCCCCATCTAGATAATAGTCTGCATCATTGTTCCTTTAACCAAAATACAATATCATACATTTCCCAAAACTGTATTCCATCTGCAATTTTTTTGCCATTTGTCTAAGTCCTACTGCAATCGCACTTGTTCCTCAGCACTACCTACTCCTTCACCTATATTTGTATCGTCTGCAAACTCTACCACAAAGCCATCAATTCCATTATCCAAATCATTGGCAAACAATGTGAAAAGTAGGTGTCCCAATATTGACCCTTGCGGAACACTACTAATCACTGGTAGCCAACCAGAAAGGTCCCCTTTATTCCCATTCACTGCCTCCTGCCTGTCAGCCAGTCCTCTATCCATGGCAGTATCTTTCCTGTAATGCCATAAGAATTTATCTTGTTAAGCAGCCTCTGTGTGGCACCTTATCAAACGTCTTTTGAAAATCCAAGTAAATGACATCTACTACCTCTCCTTTGTCCATCCTGCTTGTTACTTCCCTGAGGAATCTTTAGGGAATCCTTCACGAGGACTCCCAAGTCCCCTTGCATCTTTAATTTTTGGAATTTCTCCCATTGAGAAAATAAACTATGCCTTTATTCCTTCTACCAAAAGGCATGACCATACACATCCCCACATATTCCATCTGTCACTTATTTGCCCATTCTGCTAATCTAAGTCTTTCTGCAGACTCCCTGCTACCTCAACACTATCTGCCCCTCCACTCATCTACATATTATCCACAACCGTGGCCACAAAGCCATCAATTTAATCATCCCAGTCATTGACATATAATGTGAAAAGTAGCCCCAATACCAACCCATGCTGAAGATATTAGTTTTCGGCAGTCAACCAGAAAAGGTCACCTTTAATCCACTTTTCACCTTCTGCCAATCTTCTATCCATGCAAGAGTTTTCCCTGTAGTATAATGGGCTCCTGTTTGGTAGCCTCATGTGCAGCGTCTTGTCAAAGACCTTTTGAAAATCTAAGTAAATGACACCCACTGCCTCTCCTTTGTCCACCTTGCTTGTTACTTCCTTGAAGAACTCTTAACAAGTTTGTCAGGCAAGATTTCCCTATACAGAATCCATGCTGATTTTAACTTTATCATTGGTCTCCAAGAACCCCTGAAACTTCTATCTTTAATAAGACTCCAACATTTTCCTAACCACTAAGATTAGGCTAGCTAGTCTATAATTTCCATTCTTTTGTCTTCCTCCCGTCTGAAAGAGTGAAATGACATTTGATAGATAGATAGATACTTTATTCATCCCCATGGGGAAATTCAACTTTTTTCCAATGTCCAATTACATACAATACTTAACTCAGTAAAAAATATGATATGCATCTAAATCACTATCTCAAAAAGCATTAATAATAGCTTTTAAAAAGTTCTTAAGTCCTGGCAGTTGAATTGTAAAGCCTAATGGCATTGGGGAGTATTGACCTCTTCATCCTGTCTGAGGAGCATTGCATCGATAGTAACCTGTCGCTGAAACTGCTTCTCTGTCTCTGGATGGTGCTATGTAGAGGATGTTCAGAGTTTTCCATAATTGACCGTAGCCTACTCAGCGCCCTTCGCTCAGCTACCGATGTTAAACTCTCCAGTACTTTGCCCACGACAGAGCCCGCCTTCCTTACCAGCTTATTAAGACGTGAGGCGTCCCTCTTCTTAATGCTTCCTCCCCAACACGCCACCACGAAGAAGAGGGCGCTCTCCACAACTGACCTATAGAACATCTTCAGCATCTCACTACAAACATTGAATGCCGCCAACCTTCTAAGGAAGTACAGTCGACTCTGTGCCTTCCTGCACAAGGCATCTGTGTTGGCAGTCCAGTCTAGCTTCTCGTCTAACTGTACTCCCAGATACTTGTAGGTCTTAACCTGCTCCACACATTCTCCATTAATGATCACTGGCTCCATATGAGGCCTAGATCTCCTAAAGTCCACCACCATCTCCTTGGTCTTGGTGATATTGAGACGCAGGTAGTTTGAGTTGCACCATATCACAAAGATTGCAATCTTACAGTACTCTGGGACCATGCCAGAGTCGAGAGATTCTTGAAAGATCATGTCCAATGTAAACTTTATCTCTTCAGTAACCTCTCTCAGGACTCTGGGATATAATGCATCTGGTCCAGGTGACTTGTCCACATTAAGACCTTACAGTTTGCTTAGCACTTTTTCCTTGTAATAACACTCCTGCACCTTGACACTCACGGACCTCTAGCACACTGCTAGTGTCTTCCACAGTGAAGACTGACGCATCATTTTCCTGTGGTCCAATATCAATTCTCACCTTCCTTTACTCTTTATATAACTGAAAAAAAACTTTTAGTATCCTGCTTTATATTATTGGCTAGTTTGCCCTCATATTCTCATCTTTTCCCTTATAGCTATTTTAGTTGCCTTTTGTTAGATTTTAAAAGCTTCCCATCATCCAACTTCCCAGTCATTTTTGCTACTTTGTATGCCCTTTCCTTGGCTTTCAGGCAGTCCGTAACTTCCTTGTCAGCCACAGTTGCCCACTCCTGCCATTTGAAAACTACTACTTCTATGGGACGTATCTATTCTGCACCTTGTAGACTATTCCCAGAAACCTCAGCCATCTCTTCTGTGCCGTCATCCCTGCCAATATCCCCCTCCAATCCACCAGGACAAGCTCATCTCTCTGTAACTCCTTTTATTCTGTTGTGATACTAGAAGATGCTAGAGTCCATTATTAAAGATGAAATAGTGGCATATCTAAATAGCAGTGATAGGATTGGGCCGAGCCAGCATGGATTTACCAAGGGTAAATCATGCTTGACTAATCTATTGGAGTTTTTCGAGGATGTAACTAGGAAGTTAGACAAGGGAGATCCAGTGGATCTAGTGTACCTCGATTTTCAGAAGGCATTTGATAAGGTCCCACATAGGAGATTGGTGGGTAAAATCAAAGCTCATGGGCATTGGGGGGAAGACATTGACATGGATAGAAAACTGGTTGGCAGATAGAAAGCAAAGGGTAGTGGTGAATGGGTGTTTCTCGGAATGGCAGGTGGTGACTAGTGGGGTGCCACAGGGCTCGGTATTGGGACCACAGCTGTTTACGATTTACTTCAACGATTTAGATGAAGGCATTGAGAATAACATCAGCAAGTTTGCTGATGATACTAAGCTGGGTGGCAGTGTGACGTGATGAGGATGTTAGGAGAATTCAGGGTGACTTGGATAGGCTGGGTGAGTGGGCAGATACTTGGCAGATGACGTTTAATGTGAATAAATGTGAGGTTATCCACTTTGGGAGTAAGAACAGGAAGGCATATTATTATCTGAACGGTGTAGAGTTAGGTAAGGGAGAAATACAAAGAAATGTAGGAGTCCTTGTTCATCAGTCACTGAAGGTGAATGAGCAAGTGCAGCAGGCAGTGAAGAAGGCTAATGGAATGTTGGCCTTTATACAAAGGGAATTGAGTACAAGAGCAAGGAAATCCTTTTGCATTTGTACAGGGCCCTGGTGAGACCACACCTGGAGTATTGTGCACAGTTTTGGTCTCCAGGGTTAAGGAAGGACATCCTGGCTGTAGAGAAAGTGCAGCGTAGATTCACAAGGTTAATTCCTAGGACGTCAGGACTGTCTTACGCAGAGAGGTTAGAGAGACTGGGCTTGTACATGCTGGAATTAAGGAGATTGAGAGGGGATCTGATTGCAACATATAAGATTATTAAGGGATTGGACAAGATAGAGGCAGGAAAAATGTTCCAGATGCTGGGAGAGTCCAGTACCAGGGGGCATGGTTTAAGAATAAGGGGTTAGGTTATTTAGGATAGAGTTAAGGAAAAACTTCTTCTCCCAGAGAGTTGTGGGGGTCTGGAATGCACTGCCTCGGAAGGCAGTGGAGGCCAATTCTCTGGATGCTTTCAAGAAGGAGCTAGATAGGTATCTTATGGATAGGGGAATCAAGGGATATGGGGACAAGGCAGGAACCGGGTATTGATGGTAGATGATCAGCCAAGATCTCAAAATGGCGGTGCAGGCTCGAAGGGCCGAATGGTCTACTTCTGCACCTATTGTCTATTGTCTATTGATACTGATGCATGTGACTTGTGCTTCTCCCTCTCAAATTAAATATGAATTCAATCATATTATGAAAACTTCCTCCTAAGGGTTTCTTTAGGTTAAGCTCTCTAATAAGATCTGAGTTATTTTACATCACCCAATCCAAGATATCCTTTCCCCCTAGTAGGCTCTAGCACAATCTGCTATAAAAGCCATCTTATAGGCTTTCAACAAGTTCCCTCTCTTGCGATCTGACACCAACTTGATTTTCCCAATTCCCTTGCATATTTCCTCATTAGAATTGCGACATTACCCTTATTACATGCCTTTTCCAGCTCCCTTTGCAACCTCTTCCCCACACCTTGGCTATTATTTGGAAGCCTTTATATAATTCCCATAATGTTTTTTTAAAAACCCTCGCAGTTTCTTAACTCCACCCACAAAGATTTGACATTCTCTGACCCTATGTCACCTCTTTCTAAAGATGTAATTCCATTTCTTACCAACAGAGCCACAGCACCATCTAGGCCTTCCTGCTTGTCCTTTTGATACAAAGTATATCCTTTGATGTTAAACTCCAAACCATGACCACCTTTCAGCCATGTGATGCCCACAACGTCATACCGACCAATCGCTATTTGCGTCACGAGTTCATCCACCTTATTCTGAATGCTATGTGCATTTAAATACAGCTCCTTTGGTCCTGTATTCTTCGCCCTTTTGAATTTTGCCTCTGTGGTACAATTTAAGTCTTTGCCTTGTATGCATTTGTACCCAATCATTGGCTTGTCCTTCCTTACATTCATGTTACACGATCATCTACTTGTAAACCTGCTGGCTCATCCTCAGCTCTTTCATACTGGTTCCCATCACCTTGCCATATCGAACAGGGTGATAAAGGCAGGAGTAAAGAAATTGTATACAAATCTATGCAGTATATTGCCTAAGGTTGATGATCTTCTAACAGTGAGTTGTGCTGATCACAGTTGGATTAGTGCCTATAATAAGCGTTCACTCTCCTTGGAAGTTTTCATGTTTTATTGTTTTATAACTTTTTTTTTTTTTTTAAATATTTTTTTTATTGTTTTCAAATAGTTACAGAATAAATGTGTATAAAAAAAATGTTACCCAGCCCCCCTCCCCTTAACCCCTCCCCCCTAACATCCCTATTAAAGAAATAAGAAAGAAAATAAAAGGGAATGCCTGGATGTTGGAAGATCCCCACATGCTCCATGGAGTTCTCATTTTTTTTTAAATATATGTTAAAATCCTTTTTCTTTTTACTGGCCCATTAAGCCCATTAACATTAAAACTTAAAAAATTTAGTAGATTAGTCATTATTTTTTATTATTATATTACTCCAATCTATAATAATACCTAATCTTTCCACTTTTGTGGTATCCTGGGAAATCTTTATAAAAATCTCCATGTTGCTATGTGTGTCCTCACCAATCATCCAGGCAAAAAGATAGAAAAAAATTAAAATATAAAGAAAAAAAAACAAAATACCCCCCTACTAATGTTGTGGAGAAAAATCACAACATTACCCCCCTCTGCTGTACGGGTCATGGCAACCGCCATGATTACACACGTGAATCCCGCAGTAACCGATCCACAGCCTCCCAGCCCCCCCGCAACATAGAAAAGTATATGTATAAGAGAAAAAAAAATACTATTCTCATTTAGTATTTCTAAAATTTTGCTTTTCTCTTCTATAATATCCATAAATGTCCATTCCTTCTGTTCCTTGGGTCAATCTTCATCTTTAATCCATTACGTTTGGAAGCCTCTATGTGTAATTAGCGAATAGATGGAAGTTCTTGTACAAACTCCTCCGCTTTTCGATAATCGGAAAAAGAAAAATTTCCCTCCTCCAAAAAAATTATCAGTGTTGCTGGATGACGCATTGTAAATTTATAACCCTTTTCCCATAAGGCTTTTTTCACTGGGTTAAATTCCTTCTTTCTCTTCAACAGGTTGTAACTTATATCAGGATAAAATAGAACTGGTTTCCCTGCTATCATCAGTGGCCCGTTTCTATTTTTGGCACATTGGGCAGCGGCCTTCAGGATCTTTTCTTTGTCTTGGTATCGTAAGCATTTTATCAAAATTGATCGTGGGTTTTGATCAGCTCGAGGTCTTGACCTTAAAGATCTATGCGCCCTTTCAATCTCAATTGGAGTTTCTCTTTCCATTTTCAATTTTTTAGGGATCCAGTTTTGAAAAAAATTTATTGGATCTTCTCCTTCTATATCTTCTTTAAGTCCAACAATTTTAATATTATTTCGTCTACTGAGATTTTCAAGCTTATCAATTTTTTCCATAAATTGTTTTCTTTCTGATGTCCAAGCAGTATTTTCCTTTTCTATTTTGTCCATTCTTTCAACCATGTCTTCCGTTGTAGTTTCCAAGTCCTTAATTCTTTTTCCCATCTTTTTCTGTCTCTTTGTCGTTTTATCAAGCATAATCTCCATTTTGGTCATTTTTTTTTCGAGTCTTTTTTGATTATTTTTAATTACTTTTAATGTGTCTAATTTACGCATTATTTGCCTCAAAGTCTTTTCTATATTTCTAGAAGGACTTCTACCACCTTCAGCTGATCCTTCCGAGAGATTTAACTCTCCCTCCGATTCGCTATCACTTTCAGTTGCAGTGGTAGCTGGGCTTTGTAGTTCTTGTTGCTCCCGTTTGCGCATGCTCCATCCTTCGCATTTGCGGAGCTCACGGTGGTCTTTTCCTGTGGCCAATGTTGCCACAGTCTCCTGTTCCGTATCGCCGGTGATATAATGTACCTGAGACCGCGGTTCCTCGGTAGACGTGGGCCTTGTTCTTGTTCCAACTTGCGTAGTCTTCCCGGTATTAGTTTTCTTCATCTTCCTTCCTTGAGGCATAGCTTGACACAGTCCGGAGTCGTTTATAAGTAACTTTTAGAAAGTATTGCCTAACTTTTCTTCATTTAAACATTAATTTATTAACTTTTTACGGGAGGGCTGGGTCCCTGCGTCTCGATCCTACGTCATCACGTGATGTCCCCCCATTGTTTTATAACTTGAATCACAGTGGATTTAATTTGGGCTTTTTGACACCAATCAACAGAAAAAGGTTTTCTCGTGTCAAAGCGAAAGCAGATCTCTACAATGTGATCTAAATTAATTACAAATATAAAAAACAATATAGTTGATTGCATAAGTATTCATCCCTTTTAATATGGCATACCAAATTGTCACTGGTGTAGCCAGTTGGTTTTGGAAATCACATAATTAGTTAAATGGAGGTCTGTTTTTGGAGACCTGTGTGCAATCAAGATGTTTCAATTGATTGTAGTAAAATAGACCTGTATCTGAAAGGTCCAACTGCTGGTGAGTCAGTATCCTAGCAAAAACTACACCATGAAGACAAAAGAACATTCCAAGCAATACCATGAAAAGGTTATTGAAAAGCACAAGTCAGGAGATGGAAATTTTCAAGTCACTGAATGTCCTTTGGAGTACAGTTAAGTCAATCATCAAGAAATGGTAAGAATATGGCACAGTTGTAAATCTATGTAGAACAGGCCATCCTAAAAAACTGACTGTGTAAGAAGGAGACTAGTAAGGGAGGGCACCAAGAGACCTTTGACAACTCTGGAGGAGTTGCTAGCTTCAGTGGCTGAGATGGGAGAGACTGCACTTGCAACAACCGTTGCCCAGGTGCTTCACCAGTTGCAACTTTATGGGAGAGTGGCAAAGAGAAAGCCACATTTGGGGGAAAAAAACTCACATGGAATCTTGGCTAGTTTTTGCCAGAAGGCATGTGAGAATCTCTGAAGTCAGTTGAAAGAAGGTTCTATGGTGTGATGAAACCAAAAGTGAGCACTTTGGCTATCAGACTAAACACTGTTTGGCATAAGCCTATCATCAAAAACACTACCCCCTACTGTGAAGCATGGTGGTGGCTGCATCATGCTGTGGGGATGCTTCACTACAGCAGGCTCTGGAAGGCTTGTGAAGGTAGAGGGTAAAATTAATGAAACAAAGTACAGGGAAATTCTGGAAGAAAACCTAATGCAGCCTTGAAGAGAATTGTGATTTGGGAGAAGATTTGTTTTCCAGCAAGACGATGACCTCAAACATAAAGCCCATGCTACAGAGGAATGGCTTAAAAACAACAAGGTTAATGTTCTAGAGTGACCAAGTCAATCGAATTGAGAATTTGTGGCTGGACTTGAAAAGGACTGTTCACTCACGATCCTCATACAACCTGACAGAGCTTGTAAAGAAGAATGGGGAAAAACTGTAGTGTCCAGATGTGCAAAGCTGATAAACCTATCCATGTAGACTCAAGGCTGTAATTGCAGCCAAAGGTGCATCTACTAAATATTGACTTGAAGGGGTGAATACTTATGTAATCAATTATATTTGTAATTTAGATCACTTTTTAGAGATCTATTTTCACTTTGACACAAGAGTCTTTTTCTGTTGATCAGTTTCAAAAAAGCCCAATTAAATCCACTGTGATTCAATGTTAGAAAGAGGGGACAGAGGATCAGAAGCCAGGATGTGGGATACAAATTACAACAGGAGATAAAAAAGGCATGTGAAAAGGGGAGTGTTACCATAGTCATTGAGGTTTCACTATACGCGAAGATTGGGAAAATCAGGTTCATTCTGGATCCCAAGAGAGGGAATTTGTGGAAAGCTTATGAGATGGCTTTTTAGAACAGCTTGTATTTGTGCCCAATAGGGGAAAGGCTATTCTGTATTGGGTGTTGGGTAATGAACCAAATTTGCTTAGGAAACTTAAGTTAAAGATCCATTAGGCAGCGATCATAATGTGGTAGAATTCATCCTGCAGTTTGACAGGGACATGCTAAACTTGGATGTATCAGTATTACAGTGCAGTAAAGGGAATTACAGAGTCTTGAGAGAGAAGCTGGCCAAAGTTGATTGCAAGGATAATGGCAGAACAGCAATGGCTGGAGTTTCTGGGAACAATTTGGAAGGCGTAAGATAGATACATCCTAAGGAAGAAGTAGTACTCTAAAAGGAGCCCAAGGCAACTGTGGCTGATTAGAGAAGTCAAAGACAGCATAAAAGCAAAGAAAAGGGCTTATGATATAGCCATAAACTAGTGGGAAGTTTTAAAACACCAACAGAAGGCATAAAGAGAGAAAAGATAAAATATGAAGGTAAGATAGCTAATGATATAGTTATTTTCAGATATGTAAAGAATAAAAGAGTGGATATTGGCCTGCTGAAAAATGCTGGCGTTGTAGTAATCGGGGACAAAGAAATGCCAGACAAACTTAAGTATTATGTGTCAGTCTTCACTAAGGAAGACACTATCAGTGTGCCAGAAATTCAAGTACCGGAGCAGAAGTGAGTGTAGTTTTTTTTTAAAAACAGTATTTTTATTGAATTTTACACATACGGTATTTCACATATACAAATAAACAATAATAGTTAAACTAAATAGTGAAACATGTCCTCATTTTTCACAATCAAAAGAAGAGATATAACATTTCAGATACATTAAGTATGTGAATAAAGAAATAAAATAAAAAAGCATTGGAAAAAAAACCGTAGAAGCACTCAAGAACACACAGCTATTTCAAAATTACTGTGCACCTTGACGTCCAAGAAACTCTAATAAAGGTTTCCACACATTTTCAAATTCTCCTGCCCTACCCCTAGTTATGTAAGTCAGTCTCTCCAATATAATACAAGATGCCATCTCCTTCACCCATACATGTATCGAAGGCATATCCATTTTTCTCCAAGATACAGCTATCAACCTCCTGGCCTGTAGCAGTCCAAAATCAATTAAAGTTGACTGTTTTGGACTAACAGTAAAGTTCTTTGGATATATACCTAGTACACACATTTTTGCTTGGTGAGGCACCTTTACTCCTACAATCTCAGATATAGTCTGAACGATTTTTAAAAAAATTTAGGACAGTCCCATACACAGTGAAACAGAGTACCCTTCTAAACATTTAAAACAAGTGTCAGGGATGTCAGGGGTCCGATGGTTCAGTTTGACCAGGGTAATGTAAGTTCTCATTAAGCATGCCATTTCCCACTCAGTTTCTTGTATGTCCTCTTGAACATCCAGACTCCATGCCTCCAGCTTGTCAACGGTGGACTCCTTATGACATCAAAGCTGTATAGAATAAAGAACTCTGACTCCTCCCCTTCAGGTTTAGAAGGGTAAGATTTTCAAGATGTGATAGTGGTTGTTCAGAATTTAAATGCTTGTATTTTGATAATATGAAATGTCTCAGTTGTAAATATTTTAAAAAGTTTTTTTAAGAATATGGTATGTCTGACACAATTGATCAAATTTAATAAGATTACCATTCATATAAAGGTCCTCTATTTTCTGCACACCTTTGTCTGCCCAAGTTCTGAAACCACTATCTGCTCTTCCTGCCCTGAAGAATGTACTGCCCTAGTATGTACTGAAGTGAAAGATGGGAGGAGTATCTTCAATATGCTGATGTACTTTATACCAGATGTCAATAGTATTTTTGAGGAAAGGGTTCTCAGTTGTTCTTTTCAGACTTCTTGGGTCTGCAGAGTATAGATAGAGCTTTAATGGGAGGTTTGGTACTGATGCCTGTTCAATACTCACCCAGGCTGGAAGGGCCTCCACTGAGAAATAAAACATTGCAGAATGTAACCGAGCAGATCAGTAATACTACTTCAGGTTCAGGAGCCATAGCCCTCCCCTTTCATAAGGCAGGTATAATAGCCTGAGTCTCAGTCTAGATTTTTTACTATTCCACATGAATTTACTAAAAATACTATTAAGCTTATCAAAAAATGAATTTGGTAGTGGGAGAGGAAGTGATTGAAAAAGGTATAGAAATTTTGGTAATATATTCATTTTGATCATGTTTATATGGCCAATCATTGATATGGGCATTGTTATCCATCGATCCAACGTCTCTTTCACTTTGTCCACTAGTGGGTCATAGTTTGTTGGGATGATCGTTTTAATTTTGGGGGAAATTTTGACACCAAGTTAGGTTAATCCTTCCTTTGCATTTATAAATGGGGTTTTCATGACTAGTTTCAGTCTTTCTTCTTTGTTCAGAAATAGTATTGATGATTTTGAGTTGTTAATGTTATAAGCAGAGAACTGCCCATACAATTCAATCTGTTGCATTAAGTTTGGAATACTGATGGATAAATTTGTTAAAACAAAAATCACGTCGTCAGCATATAAGGATATTCTTTGTTCCTGTTCTCCTAGCTGGATGCCCGACAGGTCTGTCTGCATTCTTATTGCCATAGCCAGGGGTTCTATGGACAATATAAACAACATTGCTGACAAAGGACATCACTGGCGAGTAGATCGCTCCAAGATGACAGGTTTAGAAACTATACTATTTGTTAAGACACTGGCTATTGGGTTTGTATATAACATCTGAATCCATTTAAGGAAGTTCTTTCAAAATCTAGGCAATACATTAAATAAATATGGCCATTCTATTCTATCGAAGGCCTGCTGAGCATCCAGTGATAATACTGCTGTATCTTGAGTGTCAAATTTTTCATGAAATGTGTTAAGAACTCTTCTAATATTATGGAATCCTTGGCGTTTTTGCACAAAACCATTCTGATCGTTATGAGCTAGATGTGGTATATAAGGATCCAATATTCTTGCTAAGGCTTTACAAAGTATTTTTGTGTCCAATCCAATTAGACATCGGTCTAAATGAGGAACATTCTGTAGGATCTTGTCTAGCTTCAAGATCAGCATTATCTTTGGCAGCCTTAAAGAGGGTGGGAGAGTTCCATTCCGATAAGATTCGTCATACATGTTTAAGAGTGGAACTAGTAATTTTTCTTGAAATGTTTTGTAGGCTGTCAGGCCCTGGTGCTTTACCACTGCTAATATTTTGGATAGCCTGTGATAACTCTTCAATTGTTAAACCTCTATTTAACTCTTTTTTTTGCATCTTCTGTCAGTGTCTACAATTGAAACTGATCAAGAAATCTGTCCTGTTCTTCTGAGGCTTGGGGGCATTCTGATCTATATAAATGTTCATAAAATTCTCTAAAACTGTTATTAATTTCCAATGGGTCAACTGTTAGGCTTCCTGAAGAGGTTATTATACTGTTAATTGCTCTATCAGACTGTATTTTTTAAATTCTCCATGCCAACAGTTTCCCAGATTTTTCTCCTTGATCGTAGTAAGATTGCTTCAGCCACATTAAACTTCTTGCAGCTTTATCAGCAGATAATTTATTATATTTGGCTCTCAAAAGTAGCAGATCTTTGTTTTGTTGGATCATCCCTTTCATTTTGTTTTATCTCTAAAGATTTAATTTGTTTTTCCAAAGTTTTTTTCTCCATTTTTTGTTGTTTGGACTTGGAGCTTGTATAACTGATGATTTCTCCTCTAATATATGCCTTGAACGCCTCCCACCTCATGCTGGCGCTAGTATGATCTGTATTTAACTCAAAATAACTAACTATCTTAGTTCCCACAAATTTAACAAAGTCTGGGTTTTGTAGCCATCTCACCTGAAATTGCCAGTTAGAGGGACTGTGAATAAATTTCTCTATACTGCATTAGCAGCATGGTTGCTTATTACTGTGCTATCATACCAGCAACTTTTAATCTTTGACAAGAGCTCTCTTGAGGCAAGAAAATAATCAATACGAGAACAAGATTTACATATACTTGAATGGCAAGAGTATTTATATTTTGCCAGGATTTTGTTCTCTCCATACTTCAACCAAATTTATATCCACAATG
Source organism: Hemitrygon akajei (assembly GCF_048418815.1). Taxonomy (NCBI): domain Eukaryota; kingdom Metazoa; phylum Chordata; class Chondrichthyes; order Myliobatiformes; family Dasyatidae; genus Hemitrygon; species Hemitrygon akajei. The sequence goes on from NC_133126.1 coordinate 100,668,691, forward strand.
TATTGTTTTAGTAATTTTCTAGTTTGTGCCTTATAGGTATCACAGCCTGTAGAGCGATCCATTACTGGGTTTAAAGTGCAATTAAAGTCTCCTCCAATGATATAAAAGCCTCGTAAAGTGGACAAAGTAAGGAAGAAATCTTCAAAAAATTTAGGATTGTCCTCATTTGGGCCATTGAGGACAACGACTAGGTTTAATGTGAAAGAGAGGGTATTACCTTGCACAATAACATACCTTCCGGCTGAGTCTTGGATTGTTTTCATAATTTGAAATGGTATTGTTGTATGAATAAGTACACCTCTAGCATAGTTGTTGTATGTTGCACATATTACTTGGCCAGGCCATCTATTCCGTAAAAGTTTAACTGTCATGTGTTTCTTGAAGAAAAACTATTTTGAACATTTGAACTCTTGAATTCCCCCTCCCTTACTCAGAAGAAAGAACTGTAGAGCTTGTGCTGATCCACTCTATGGAGGAGCAGCTGAACTATGTGAACCTAACTCCTATAGGCAACTAGTGGTGTCCATCAACCATGCACCTTATTATATCTCAGAACATTATACACTCAACCCATTTAGCACAGAAATAAAATTAAAGTAGCCACTGAGCTGTATTAAGTTAAAAAAAAATTAAGTAGCCACAAACTTCCTTGTCTTGCTTCATCGATGAAATGTTGATTTTCAATTGATTTTTTTTGGAGCCGCGTTTTCAGGCGAAGATATCAGTCCTTGATTGTAGTCGTTTTTGACATAGCCCGAGTTCAGTTGGTATTGTTAATTTAGGACTTTAAAGTTGTTTAGTGTAAGGTTGCATGGAGCCTCCACGTTAAGCTGCCATCTTGGTTTGTGGCTCCATAGTGCCCCACCGAAGTGAGTGTAGTTGGTGTTGGGGTTATACACCAGGGTTCTGAAAGAGCTAGCGGAAGAGATTGTGGAGGCATTAGTAATGATATTTGAAGAATCTCTGGATTATAGAACAGTTCCGGAGGACTGGAGGATCTACTCTTGGATTTTTGTATGAAGGCATTTGAAATTAAACTGATAAGGACACCCAGTATCCTGTCTCTTAACTGATTATTTTTTGACTGTAAGGTAGGATATATGCTGAATACCAGCAATGCAAATTTTGGATACTAACAGGTGAACTGCAGAGTTTTTTTGGGAGAATGAGATTGAGGATATTATTCAGACAGTTGGTATGTCTCAGTTGGCTGAATCTGTCACCCCACTCTTTGAGAAGAAATGGAGGCAAAAGAAAGGAAATTATAAGCCAGTTGACCTGACCTCTGTGGTTGGGAAGATACCAGAGTCTATTATTTAGGATGAGTTTTCAGGGTACTTGAAGGTGCAAGGGAACTTGGGAGTCCTTGTGAAAGATACCCTAAAGGTTAACTTACCGATTTAGTCAGTGGTCAGGAAAGCAAATGTAATGTTATCGTGCATCTTGAGAGGATTAGAATATAACATCATCTTAATAGCATTGATTCGACCAATCAGTGATAAAGACAATGGGGACCATTTACTAAGCAATTGTTTAACCTACCGTAATCAATTAAAGGTAAAAAAAAATTGACCTTAAATAAATCCTTGTGCTTCTTAGTAATTTTAACACCCAAATAAGTAAAATAGTCTGTAACCAATCTGAATGGTGAACGTATATAAATTTAAACTTGCATATTTAATGGGAAGAGTTCACTCTTATTAAGATTCAGTTTGTAGCTAGAAAAGCTACTAAACTGAGCAAGAAGGGATATAATTGCAGGAATGGATTTCTCAGGGTTAGAGATGTATAATAACAGGTCATCTGCATATAATGATAGCTTGTGTGTCCCATTCCCATGGGTAATGTCAAATATCATTGATTGGTCGAATCAATGCTATTAAGATGATTATTTTACCTAAATTTTTATATATATTTCAAGTGGTACCAATTTTTATTTCTAAGTCCATTTTTGATATTGTTGACTCTAAAATTTCTTGTATATGGCAGAATAAAAATCCTAGGTTAAGTAAAAATAGTCTAAAAAAGATGATGGTTTGGCATTGCTGAATTTAAGATTTTATTACTGGGCAATTAATATTCGATATTTAATATTTTGGACACAGGATTTGGATGTAATTCAAAGTCCACAATGGATAAACCTTGAATGTAAATCCATACAAGGGTTTTCATTAGTTTCTATTTTAGGAATCTCGCTTCCCTTTGTTTTTTTCTAAATTGAATAAACAAATGGTTAATCCAATAATTAAATATACACTACGAATATGGTTTCAATTTCATAAATATTTTGGCTTGAACAAATTTATTTTATCAAGCCCTATTATAACTAATTTCTTTTTTCAACCCTCTGTTATGGATCACGCCTTTCTGGTATGGAAAATGAAGGGTATAACATGTTTTCATGACTTATTCTTGGATAACTGTTTCATGTCTTTTGAACAGTTGTGTAATAAATATAATTTGCCCAGATCCCATTTTTTTTAGATACTTACAACTTAGAAACTTTTTGAATAATATACTACATACTTTTCTGAATTTATATCCAACTGATATCACGGAAAAATTTTAGGTTTAAACCCTTATCAGAAGGGTTTAATAGCAACTATTTATGATATGATTATGAAAATACAGCCAGGTATATCAGAAAAATTAAGAATGAATGGGAAAAGGAACTTCAACTTTCTTTACCTATAGAGAAATGGGAGAAAATTCTCCAGTTAGTTAACTCTTCCTCTATATGTGCTAAACATGCATTGATACAATTTAAGGTGATGCATAGGGCCCACATGTCTGAAGACAAGCTAGCTCATTTTTACTTCCATATAAATCCTGTCTGTGATAGATGTCATTCAGAGGTAGCTTCTTTGACTCGTATGTTCTGGTCTTGTTCTCTTTTGGAGAAATACTGGAAAGACATTTTTGATATTATTTCAACAGTTTTGCGTATTGATTTACATCCTCATCCTATTACTGCAATTTTTGGCTTACCAATGGTAGAACATAGCATTTATCCTCTTCAGCTCGTTGGATGATTGCATTTGTTATATTAATGGCTAGAAGATCCAATTTATTTATTTTTTAAAAACTTTGTTTATTGTGTTTTCAAGTAGTTATAGAATAAAAGTGTATGAAAAAGAAAATGTGTGTTACCCATCCCCCCTCCCCTTAACCCCTCCCCCCTAACATCCCTATAGAAGAAAGAAAGAAAGAAAAAAAAAGGAATGCCTGGATATTGGAAGATCCCCACATGCTCCATGGAGTTCGTAATAACTTTAGTATATATATTTATTTCTTTCCCCAAGTAACCAATTATTTCATCTTCGGAGCACCTATATATTTAATCCTATCTTTTGTAAATAAGGGCGCCAAATTTTCAAAAATGTTTCATATTTATCTCTTAAATTATAAGTAATTTTTTCAAGTGGAATACAGCCATAAATTTCTTTCTTCCAACGATCTATACTTAAATATGTATCCGATTTCCAAGTAACTGCAATAGCCTTTTTGGCTATTGCCAATGCAATTTTCATAAATTCTTTCTGATATTTATTCAATTTGGATATCGGTTTTATCCCTTCAATATCACCTAGTAAAAGTAATATTGGATTATGAGGAAGTTGTATTCCAATAATTTGTTCCAATAAAACTCTTAAATTTGTCCAAAAAGGTTGAATTTTAGAACAAGACCAAGTAGAATGTAAAAAAAGTACCAATTTCTTGGTTACATCGGAAACACTGATCAGATAAATTTGGGTTTAATTAATTTATTTTTTGTGGTGTAATATATAATTGATGTAAAAAAATTGTATTGCACTAATCTTAATCGGACATTTATTGTATTTGTCATACTCTCAAGACATAGTCTTGACCAATTTTTTTCTTCAATTTTAATATTCAAGTCACTTTCCCATTTTTGTCTTGACTTATGGACTCCTTGTTTAATTGCCTGTTTTTGAATCAAATTATACATACAAGAGATAAATTTTTTAATCTTTCCTTTTTGAATTAAAGTTTCTATTTCATTGGATTTCGGTAATAACATTGTTTGACCTAATTTTTCTCTTAAATAAGCCCTTAGTTGAAAGTAACAAAAAAGAGTGTTGTTTGATACTTTATATTTATTCTTTAATTGATCGAATGACATTAATATACCTCCTTCAAAACAATCTCCTATATATCTAATCCCTTTTTGAAACCAATTATATAAAAGTTGATTATCCATTGTAAAAGGAATAAGTCTATTTTGAATTAAAGATCTCTTTGCTAATAAGGATTTCTTTGTCTCATCTATAGCTTTTACTCGTATATACTGCTTACCAACAATGTAATCCCAATCTCTCTGTACTTTTATTGTTGTTATGCTCATATATTTGAAAATTAATAAAAAGATTAAAAAAGAAAGAAAGAATATAACATCAACGATGTAATGATGAGGCTTTATAAGGAATGGGACCTGCTGTTGGGGTTTCACGACTGGCCGTTATTTGACATGCCAAGGGCAAGGCCTAAGATCTTCACTCACCTTTGGAGGTCCGAGAGTTCGTGGCTCTGAAGACAGGCGGATCGAACTCGGCGTCCCAGAAGGAGATTGGTGTGTCGTGGGAGTCGGAAGATCTATGGCTATGTGCCCAGAGACCTGATATCTTTGGACACGGAGCTCGGGAGAAAGTGATACAATGAACATCATAAACCAGCGAGTTGTTTGTTATGTCTCCCCTCTCGCTTTGAAACGGAGACATTTCTTTCTCCCTTATTAGGGAGAGAGCCTGTGCAATGTTGAATACTGGGTGAATGAGTAGTCTTTGGGGTACTGCAAGTCTGTCTTTGCTGTTGCTTTGCTGCCATCTTGAGTACTCAGTGGTGGGCGCCAATGCGCTTTTTTTGCTGGTGGAGTGGGGGGGGGGATCATTACTTATGCGCGGGAGGGAGGGGAGATGGGAGAGTCTTTGGGGTTCTAACATTTAACTGTTATTCATTCTTTTGGGGGTACTCTTTGTGTATGGTTGCAATGAAAAAGCATTTCAGGATGTATGTTGTATACATTTCTCTGACATTAAATGTACCTTTGAAACGTTTGAATTGGTCAGACTGCACTTGGAGTATTGTGAGCAGTTTTGGGATCCTTATCTAAGATGTGTTGGCATTGGAGAGTGTCCAGATGAAGTTCACGGGAATGATTCCTGGAATGAAAGAGTTGATGTATGAGGAGTGTTTGCTGGCTCAGAGCCTGCACTCGCTGGAGTTTAGAAGAATGAAGCAGGCGATTTCATTGAAATCTATAAAATTGAAAGTTGTAGATAGAATGGATATGGAGAAGATGTTTCCTATAGTTGGGGTGGGGGGGGGGGTGTCTAAGATCAGAGAGCATAGCCTCAGAATAGAGGGATGTTCATTTAGAACAGCTGAGGAATTTCTTTAGCCAGAGGGTGGTGAATCATTGCCACAGATGGCCGCGGAGGCCATCATTTTTTGTATTTAAGGCAGAGATTGATATGTTCTTGATTAGTGAGGGTGTGAAAGGTTATGGGGAGGAGGCAGGAGGATGTGGTTGAGAGAGATAATAAATTAGCCATGATGGAATGGTGGAGGGGACTCAGTGGGTTGAATAACCAATGTCTTGCGGTCTTATGGTTATTATATCAGAGAATCTCAAAAAAAGCGCATACTTCTAAGTTTGTGCAATCAGCATGTCATCTAAAACTTTAACAAGTGTCTGCAGATGCACAGTACAGCTTATCCTGACTGGTTGCATCATGGCTTGGTATGGAAACATCAGTGCCCAAGAACTGAAAAATCATTGATTCTATGGTATTTCTTAGTTCTACTTTGCCTGCTAGAAAATAAATCTCAATAGTATTTCATGACATATATTGACTGAGATAGCAAATTTACTTACTTTGAATTTTGAATTACAGTGGATTTTGATTAATTGGGAACAGTGCATTTTGGCACATTTAGGTGGCAGCCCCAAAATAGCTGAAGTTTCATAGTTAGAAAGGTATAAAAATGACAACCTCAGTTTAACTGAATAACCAATTACATATTTAAATGAAATACAGAACAAATTATTAGAACGCTACCAGTGCTACTACAGTACTATAAAACAATGGCCTAATTAAGTGGAAACCAGTGTATATATTAGCTTTGAGCACGGTGCAGGGGAGGTTCATCAAGTTGATTTGGGAAATGAGAGGGTTAAGCTATGAAGAGAGATTGAGTCACCTAGGACTATATTTGCTGAATTCAGAAGAATGAGAAGGGATCTTACAGGAACATAACATAATGAAAGGAATAGATATGATAGGGGTAGGAAAGTTGTTTCCACTGGTAAGAGATGAGAACGACAGGGAATAGATTTAGAATGGATATGAGGAGAACTAATTTTCTGGAGAGTTGTGGATCTGTGGAATCCTCTGCCCAGGAAAGCAGCAGAGGCTACCTCACAAAATATATTGAAAACATATGCTTTTGCATAGCAGCAGAGATGAGGCTTATGGTGTGGGGGGGGGGGGGGAAGCAGATAATGGAGCTGGGTGCACAGCCAGATCAGCTGAGATCTTATCGAATGGCAGAGCAGGTTCGATGGGCCAGATGGTAAAAGAACCCTTAGGAGGGACTGTACACAGTATGACTGAGTTCAATGAAATTTGATAGGGAGAAAGTAAAGTCTGACATAGCAGTATTTCGGTGGTGTGAAGAAAATTACAGTGGTATGAGAGAAGAGCTGGTCAAAGTAAATTGGAAGGAGATGCTGGCAGGGATGACTGCAGAGCAGCAGTGGTGTGAGTTTCTCAGAAAAAATGAGGCAGGTGCAGGATAGATGTATTCCAAAATCAAAAAAAAAATGCTCAAATGGCAAAATAATACAAATTTGACTGACAAGGGAAGTCAAAGCTTATGTAATTGGAAAAGAGCACAACAAAGCAAAAATTAGCAGGAGGATAGAGGATTGGGCAACTTTTAAATACCTACAGAGAGCAACTAAAAGAATCATTAGGAGGGAAAAGATGAAACATGAAAGCATGCTAGCACCAATATCAAAGTGGAGAGTAAAAGCTTTTTCAAATACTTTTTAAAAAAAAGTGATGTAAGTGAATATAGGACTGCTAGAAAATTAGGCTAGAGACAAGGAGGTGATGGGGGACAAGGAGATGGCAGATGAACTAAATGAGCATTTTGCATCAGTCTTCACTGTGGAAGGCACGAGCAGTATGCCAGATGTTGTGTGTGAAGGAAGAGAAGTGAATGCAATTACTATTACAAGGGAGAAGGTGCTCAAAAATCTGAAAGACCTGAAGGTATAGAAGTCACCCAGACCAGATGAACAATACCCTAAGAGTTCTGAAAGGGGTGGTGGTAGAGATTGTGGAGGTATTAGTAATGATCTTTAGAAAATTATTGCATTCTGGCATGGTGTCAGAGGACTGGAGAATTGCAAATGTCACTCCACTATTTAAGAAAGGAGGAAGGGAACAGTAAAGGAGTTATAGACCAGTTAGCCTGACCTTGGTGGTTGGGAAATGTTGGAGTCAGTTGTTAAGGATGGGGTTATGGAGTACCCCTATGATGAAGGAAACAGTGTTTGGTCACTACCTCCAAAATACTCTCCCACTGAGAGATCTGATAACTGACCAGGTTTCTTTCCTAATACCAGATCAAGTACAGCCTCTCCTCTAGTTGGCTTATCTAAATATTGGGGGCAGGAAACCTTCCTGAACACACCCAACAAACTCCACCCTATCTAAACCCCTTGCTCGAAGGAGATGCCAGTCGATATAAGGAAGGTTTAATTCACCCATCACAGGAACCCTATTATTATTGCACCATTCCAGAATCTGTCTGCCAGTCTGCTCCTCGATATCCCAGTTACTATCGGGGGGTGGTCTAGAAAAAAGCACCCAGTAGAGTTATTGCCCCTTTCCTGTTTCCGATTTCCATCCACACTGACTCAGTGGACTATCCCTCCATGACTTTCTCCTTTTTGCAGCCGTGACAGTATCCCCAATTAGTAATGCCATGCCGCCACCTCTTTTGCCTCCCTCCCTAAAGCCTGGAACACTCAGCAGCCATTCCTACTCCTGAGACATCCAAGTCTCTGTAATGGCCACAACGTCGTGGTTCCACGTATTGATTCACGCTCTAAGTTCATCTGCCTTGTTTATGATACTCCATGCATTAAAGTAGACAAATTTCAACCCATCAGGCTGAGTGCATCTTTGCTCTAATATCTACCTATCCTTCCTCACAAACTCCCTACAATCTGTCCCTACTTGTGCTTCAACCTCCCCATCCTCTGCGTCTTCACTTCATTTCCCACCCCCCACCCCCTGCAGATCTAGTTTAAACTCTATCCATTAGCATTAGCAAACTTCTCTGACAGGATATTGCCCCCCCCCCCCAGGATTCAAGTGCAACCCATCCTTTTTGTACAGGCCACACCTGCCCCAGAAGGGGTCCCAATGATCCAAAAATCTGAATCCCTGCCCCCACTCCAAAAATCTTTTAGTCACACATTTATCCTCCACCTCATTCTGTTCCTATACTCGCTGTCATGTGGCACAGGCAGCAATCCTGAAATTACTACCTTTAAGGTCCTCCTCCTCAGCTTCCTTCCTAACTCTCTGAATTCTGCTTTCAGGACCTCTACCTTTTTCTACCTATGTTGTTGGTACCAATGTGTACCATTTCACTCTTCCACTTCAGGATATTGTGGACGCGCTCAGAAACATCATGAACCTTGGCACCTGGGAGGCAAACTAACATCCTTGTTTCTTTTTCATGCCTACAAAATTGTCTATCTGCCCTCCTAACAATAGAGTTTGTAATTACCATTGCCATCCTCTTCCTTTCCCTACCCTTCTGATCCACAGGACCAGACTCAGTGCTAAAGGCACAGCCACTGCTGCTTCTCCCAAGTAGGTAGTCCCTCTGCCAACAGCACTCAAAATTGAATACTTTTTGTTAAGGGGGACAGCCCCAGGGGTGCTCTCCACTACCTGATGCCCTTCCTTCCCTCTCCTGATGATCATCCACTTATCTGTCTCCTGTGGCCCTGGGGTGACTACCTACCTGTGGCTACTGTCTATCATCTCCTCACTCTCCCTACAAAGCCGAAGGTCATTGAGCTGCAGTTCCAGTTCCCTAACTTGGTCTCTAAGGAGCTGCAGCTCATTGCAACTGTTTCAGAGTTGCCCATCAGGTTGCTGGAAGTCTCCTGGACACCCCACATCTGACACCCAGAACACAAAACTGGCCTCGCAGTCACACCTGCTATTCTTTTTTGGGGGGGGGGGGGAGAAGAAAAGTAACCTACCTTGCCTAGGCCCATCCTCACTAAAGCCCTACTACTCTGACTTGCACTACTCAGATGATCGCTCTATACTTGTATAGGTATTACTGAAAAGGGCATTCAGGGTCAGCAAGGAATTAAAAAGGCAGCAAAACTAATTGCTAAAAAAGGTAACATAAAGGGTAAGAGTAGCAGAGTCCTCCTCTCATTATATGGGCTGAAACTGATAACACATCTTTAAAAAGACCTTTTCAGTTTGATTTCCTTGTTACTCATGTGATAGCGAATTGAAGGTTTATCAGATTGATTCTTAAGATGACAGATTTGTCATATTAAGAAGGCTTAAGCAGAGTCCTCAAAATGAAAGGTGACCTTTACGAAGCATACAAAAATTATAGAGTGCTTGACAGAATAGATGCAAAGTTATTGCTTCCTCTGGCTCAGTTACCTTAAACGAAGGGTCCCAAACTCAAAGTAAAGGGTCAACATGTGAGTCTGAGTTGAGCAGAAATTTCTCATACCAGAGAGAAGGAAATATTTGGATTTCTCTGTCCAAAGTGTATTTTCAAGGTGGAGTAATACATTTTTAACGTATTAAGAGTATTTGGGGATTTGGGTTGAAGAATATACTGTTTGTCTGATGTACAACCACACAATGAGAAGTGTTACAATCTTTCATTTTTAGTTTAAAAGTTTTAAAAATGGGTTAATTGCTTCCCATACCATTTTTAAATTTTGTATGTTTTTAGTGCTTCTGTACAGGAGGGAAGGCATTTTGGTATAGTTTATTACTGACTTGGACATAAGTGTATTTTGATGCAATGATTTTAACATTCAGCTTTCTAGCACTGTTGTCAGAAATAAAAACTTAAGCAGCTAGAAGTGATTGTTTCATAATGATAAAAAAAGCATGTAAATGCCTAGTTTGTTTAAATTTATTGTTCTTGATGGAAATTAAAATGTTTATAAGGTTTAGAGAGATATGAACTATTGGTTAATCCTAATATTGTAGAGTATATGGTAATTCATTCAACAATACTCTTCCATGCAAGAGTACTAAAGGCATCTGAAATTAAACTGATGAGGGCACCCAGTATCCTGTATATTAAATAGTGATTTTTTTGACTGAAAGTAAGGATTATGCTGGATACCGAATATGTAAATTTTGGATACTGACAGCTAGACGACAGAGTTTTTTTGGGAGAATGGGATTGAGGGTATTGTTCTCATAGCTGGTATTATCTCAGTAGGCTGAATAGCCACCTGTATCATTTAAAAAAAAGTCAGAGGCAAACTGTTTATTTTGAGAAAGAAACAAGTCTGTCAGCATGGCTTTAATGCTGACAACATTGGCATGTGAGGGTTGGTAGTGTACTAATAGATAGCAAGCTATTTTTGTCGCATGATTAGCCTCTTGTACACAGTCAGGAGTTCAGTAGGATTCCTGCCAATCACTGACTGGTGCATGTTAGTGACTGGTGAATCTTAACAGAGAATGACAGGCAGATATTGAGTGGGGTAATCCTGTCAATTTATCTTGAAATGTTGTGATTTTGTTCCAAATTAATGAGAGTACAAAAGCTTGACCAAAGTTTTATGCATTTGCAATAAGAGTTCTCTACTATTATACTTAATGCCCTGCAATTAATCTTGGCAAGTATACCATACATTTCTTTGCTGCCTTGTTGACTTTCAGGGAGCTATGAACTTGTATTCTGAGATACCTCTATTTGTCACTGATGTGACTCTTCTGTCTTCTGACCTCAAAGTGCAACACCTCAAACTTCATCTACCAGTTCTCTACCATTTTTCCAACTGATCCTTTGACAGACTACCTCACTAGCCACAATTCCATCAATATTTGTCTTGCAAACCTAGCAATCAGACCAACATTTCCATCATGCATGTGTGTGTGATTATCAAATCATTATGTTCTATCAGATCATTATGTCTTAATCTTTTGAATCAGCCACCATGAAGAATGTTGTTGAAAGCTATGAAATTCATGTATACAATGAAATCATAATTAATTTGAAGTGGTCCAATGGAACCAATTTGGAATATTATTTTACACTTCTTGCGTCAGTGCAATATAGACTGTCGGCCAATCTAGAGGCAATCCATCGCTGATTTTGATAATCTTGGTGAATGCAACTAGTAGAATTGGGTTTTGTCTGGGAATTGCTTCTTTGAAATGTTTTAATTACATAAAGACACTTTTCAAATGCTAGCTGTGGATTAATGAAAATTGGTATGTTGGACAAAGCTGACTTCTCTCATGTGAAAAGGTAAAATACTCTTAGTGATGTAGCTGAGAAACTTATTCAGCAATGTTTACTGACTTTGGTAGCTCACCCACCCAGAGAAAAGCCTGTCCCTTGTTACCTGCTACATCACTGACTTTGACTAGCTGATATATAAATTAGGGTAATTAAGAAGATGTATGAGATTCATTGCAAGGAATGTAAAAGTAAGGAAGTTCTACCTATAAGTTATATAATATTGTACTGGTCTTAATTCTGATCACTGCTTTACAGGAAGCATATAACAGCAATAGACAGAGGATAGAGCAGATCTGTCAGGTTTAGAAATGAGAAGCTCAGAGAAGGTGAACACAATCTATTTTCCTTTATGGAGACTAGTATTTGATTGGGGGGAGGTGGAAGGTGCATTGAGTTAAGGTAATTGGGAAAATGATTAGAAGAGATTTGAGGCTTGCCAATAAAATAATGAGATTTTGACCTTAAAGTTAAAAAGGTTAGTGAAGGCAGAAAGTTACAAAATACTCTACCAGTTGTTTTGCAAAGAAAGTATTTGCTTATTGAGTTATGGTTTGAGGGCTAGGATTGGGATGAGAATGTAGCTGTATTTTAACAGTCAGGCATGATATGCCAATTAAAATATTTGAGTTTTGAATGACATGATCTGTTATTCTCAAACAACTTGAGTTTTTGCAGCTTTCATTTTCATGTCCTTCCCCCCCCCCCAAAAAATCTCAAAGTATTTTCAGTAGGAAGTTCTAATATGCCAATAGATTGAGATTTGCTGATGCTAATGCATCTCTCTCTCTCACACATTTAAATATCTTGTACAGCTTGGCTAAAGATGTGTATTACGGAGTGCTGGTGTTTGGTACGACAGTTGAGTTTTTGTCTTTGTCTTTACTCTGTCCAGCACGTTCAGTTGTTTCTTGATATATCACATGGAAGAATTCTTATTAGTTGAAGACTGGCTTTTGTGATGGAGGCAAAGAGAACCAGATTGATCATCCACCTGGCATTTCAGACTGCTATTGCTGAGGATGAAAATGTTCTTGGCATTTCCTTATTAGCTGTCTAGGATGAACAAACCATACACTTGTTTGCCAACTTGTACTAGGTTCATTTAGCTCATTTTATTGCTGAATACTGTTTTTAGAAAATGTTGTGGCTTCTTCCAGATTGGTACTTGTTTGTTAAGTATTTGCTCATTGACTCAGATAGAACCCTGACTTACAAGTAATGGTGGTGAATACCCAGTCTTGAGGCAATGGGTTGCAGTAGCAGTTGCTGATGGTCCATAGTACCTCATAGTAGTTCCAATAGTAACTTAATTTATTTAACTAACACTGTACCAGCTTCAGGGAGCATGAAGGCGCAAAGGATAGTAGCAAGAATTGAATGTTTGAACTCATGCTTGCTTTATCATTTAGTAAAATCATAGCTGATCTATGAAATGCAGTACTGTACCATTTTCCTGCACTAAACCTATATCTTCCTGTCTGCATGTAAAGCTTCTGTTACTGCAGGAGGCCTGAATACAGATTTGGGCAGGTCAGATGAATTGCTCTTCAGCACTGCTGGGACTAGGGTTCTTGTGTAACACTTACCCAACAGGCTGGTATATGTCTAGGGGAAAAAGAGATCCAGCCACACACCAACCCCGCCTCCCGTACACGCAGGTGCTGTGAGAATCGAGTTTATGCCTCGCGCCCCCGCCGGCAGTATCAAACTCACAACAAATACCGTTATGAAATACACTTTAAAGAGTTTACTAAAATTAAAAGAGTATTAGGCAGTACAATATATATATATATATATATATATATACACAAGAAAAAAACAAAAGGCGCCAACTTATCAAAGTTCAGTCAGTTTAGTGCACATCAGTGGAGCTCATCCAGCAAACCATTCGACTCCTCGGTGGTCGTCCTTCCGAAACTCCCACTTCGGACTCCCCAGTGGTCTCCCGAGCGCACGTCCGCACGTCCTCCTTCCTCGGCGTCTCCCTCCGGACTCCCCAAGCCCGCGCAACCCCTCCCCCAAGTTCCCAGCCTCACAAAACACAATAACATTCCCCATTGATTAACAAATGAATACAATTACCATATCAGCCATTCTAAAGCGAAACAACGGCAAGAGAAACTTTTAACAGACAAAGAAGCATTCCTACTTGTAACAAACCAAAGAAGCCCTTTTTAGTAACATACACAGGACATTGTACACTTGTAAGGAAGGTGTTGGTGCTAGAGATGAAGGTTTTAATGAACACACAATATGTTGGAGGAACTCAGCAGGCCAGGCAGCATCTATGGAAAAGAGTACAGTTGACGTTTTGGGGTAAGACTCTTTGGCAGGACTGGAAAGAAAAAAAAAGCTGAGGAGTAGATTTAAAATGGGGGAGAGGGGAGAGAGATGTTACATGAAACCTGAAGGGGGAGGGAAGTTGTTTGGTGAAGGAGATACAGGGCTGGAGAAGGGGAGAGTCTGATAGACGAGGACAAAGGCCATGGAAGGAAGAAAAGGGGGCAGGAGCACCAGAGGGAGATGATAGGCAGGCAAGGAGATAAGGTGAGAGAGGGAATGGTGGGGGGGGGGGGGCATTTCTGGAATTTCGAGAAATCGATGTTCAGTCCATCAGGTAGGAGGCTACCCAGATGGAATATAAAGTGTTGTTCCTCCAACCTAACTGTGGCCTCAGCACAAAAGTGGATGGATAGACATATCAGAATGGGAAGTGGAATTAAAATGGGTGGCCCCTGGAAGATCCTGCTTTTTCTGGCAGTAGGTGCTCGGTGAAGTGGTCTCCTTTTCTATGTCGGGTCTCACTGATACACAGGAGGCCACACCGGGAGCACTGGACACAGCATATGATTCCAACAGACTCAAGTTGAAGTGTCGCCTCACCTAGAAGGACTGTTTGGGCCCCTGGCTGGTAGTGAGGGAGGAGGTGTATGTGTAGGGGCAGATGTAGCATTTTTTTCCTGCAGGATAAGTGCCAGGAGGACGAATAGATAGGGGAGTTCTGTAGGGAGCGATCCCTGTGGAAAGCAGAAAGTTGGGGAAAGATGTGCTTGGTGGTAGGATCCTGTTGGAGATGGCAGATATTCCAGAGAATTATGTGCTAGATACAGAGGCTGGTGGGGTGCTAGGTGAGGACAAGAGGAACCTTATCCCTGGTAGGGTGGTGGAAGGATGGGGTGAGAGCAGACATGCGTAAGATGGAAGAGATGCGGTTGAGGGCAGCATTGATGATGGAGGAAGGGAAGCCCCTTTCTTTGAAGAAGGAGGACATTTCCTTCAACTAGAATGAAAAACATCATCCTGAGAGCAGATGCAGCAGAGACGGAGGAATTGAGAGGAGGGGATGGTGCTTTTACAAGTGAAACCCCACTGGTTTCCTTGGCTGTGTAAGTTTAGGGAAGACACCCTCTGGTCCCACCAAACCTGTGAAGTTAAGATGGCTCTCCCACCCCAAACCCTGGTTTGTGTGGATGCTGTGTAATTTGCTACCCTATTACAACTCATTGCCAAGAGATAACTGACAGCACATTGCATACAACTAAACTTACTTAACTAAAGGTTTAGTAAAGAAAAGGAAGAAAAAAACAAGAAGGCCCCATTATAATTAAACAGTCAAATGTGCACAAGTTGGAGCTGATCTTCAACTTCTGTGTCACTCAACGCACTGGACCCTTGGTCTGCGTGGAAGCACACAACACCTTCCAAACATCGCTTGCAATCAATCTCGAACAAATGGGTCTCACTGGGTTGTATTCCACGATCTGCTCTCCCCAGCGACTTATCTTTTCATCTCCCGCCGAACTAAAGCTCTTAGACCAACCTTAGTGTATTTCACCAAAAAAATCTCCTCCTGATTCCACCTTCCTAATCTTCAAAAATAACCCATACAGGCTGAAAACAGAACAGACTGCTCTTACAGTACTGTTAAATGAAATACCTACAGCATAACAGTAAAGATGTGAAGCAGTGGATTACAAAAGTAATGGGGTGGGAGGAGGTATAGTCCAGGTAGCTGTGAGAGTCCGTGGGTTTGTAATAGACATCAGTAGACGAGCTGTCTCAAGAGATAGAGACAGAGAGATCGAGAAAGGGGAGGGAGGTGTTGGAAATGGAGCAGTTAACTTTGAGGGTAGGGGGTTAAGTGGAGGTAAAGTGGATAAAGTTGACGAATTCCACTTGAGTAGCACCAATGCAGTTGTTGATGTAGCGTAGGAAAAGTGGGGGATGGACACCAGTGTAGGCTTGGAACATAGACTATTCCACATAGCCAACAAACAGGGAGGGATGGCTGGGACACATGCAGGCATCTTTTGTTTGAAGGAAGTGGGAGGAGCCAAAGGAGAAATTTAGAGTGAGGACAAGTTTCACTAGGCGGAGGAGAATGGTGGCAGAAGGAAACTAGTTGGATCTCATGTCCAGAAAGAAATGGAGAGCTTTGAGGCCTTCCTGGTGGGAGATGGAGGTATGTATGGGCTGGACATCCATAGTGAAAATAAGATGATGGGGGCCAGGGAACATGAAATAATTGAAAAGATCCAAAGCGTATGAAGTGTCACAGGTATAGGTAGGAAGGGACTCAGCTGGGGGGAATAAAACAGAGTCGAGGTATGCAGATATGAGTTCAGTGGGGCAGGAACAAGATGAAACAATGGGTCTACCTGGGCAAGTGGTTTTATGGAACTTGGGTAAGAAGTAGAAATGGGAAGTGCGGGAACTTTGACGTTGGTGGTGGCGGATGGGAGATCCCCAGAATCAATAAAGGTTAGTGATGTGTGGGAGGCAATGGCCTGGTGTTCCTTAGTGGGGTCCTATTCAAGGGGTAGTTACAAAAAGGTGTGTAAGAGTTGGTGCTGGGACTCGGCAACGTAGAGGTCAGTACACCAGACTACTATAGAGCCATCATCTCCCCCTAGTGCTCCTCCCCTGTTTTTTTTTTCTTCCATGGTCTTTGTCCTCTTCTATCAGACTCCCCCTTCTCCAGCCCTGTATCTCCATCACCAATCAACTTCCCAGCTCTTTACTTCATCCCCTCCCCCTTCAGGTTTCACCTATCACCTTGTGTTTCTCTCTCCCCTCACCCCACCTTTTTAAATCTATTCCTCGGCTTTTTCTCCAGTTCTGCCAAAGGGTCTCGGCCCGAGACGTCGACTGTACTCTTTTCAATAGATGCTGCCTGGCCTGTTGAGTTCCTCCAGCATTTTGTGTGTGTTGCTTGGATTTCCAGTATCTGCAGATTTTCTCTTGTTTGTGAAGGTTTTTATTGAATTTAACAGGGAGGAAAATATCTTTACACAGGAGGAAAAAAGAATGAAAATGTTGGGAGAAATGGCATTAGAGTATTTGCATTAGAGCAACAAATAGGGAACTTCTACAGTTAATACAAATTCATTGGTAAAGTAGTTCTAAGACCGGTTTACAGCATGTGTATATAAATGCTAGAAACAAGTGAGTGAGCTGCAGGCATAGTTATTAACTAGGTGGATTATATTGCTAACATCAAAACCCATCTAAATTTTGAGCTGCAATAGACAGAAAATATTCAGTGAAGATAGACAAGGAGTGGCAGTTGTGGTTAAGGGCATTATTGCAGTTAGAGGGTGTCTGTCACTGTTTAGAAATAAGAAGCAATAGAAGCTACCAAGTAGTGGGGAAGGATATGAAATAAATTTGCAAGAAAATTATAAAAACCATGGAGTAAGCAACATGGAATCTTTAATTATGCAAAGATTCAGGGAGTAAAAGGGACAAAGGAAGGGAAGAGTTTTTGAATGGCATTGATCGGTACATTTTTAACTTAATAGGGATAAGTTTAATGTAAATTTACTATCAAAGTACATATGTCACCATTTATTGCCTTGAAATTCATTTTCTTGCAGGTATTTCCAGGAAAATAAAGCACTACAATAGAATTTATGAAATTCTGTGTGTAGCAAAGACGTACAAATAGCCAATGTGCAAAAGTAGACAAATCGTGTAAATAATAAAAGTAATATGCAAGTAGTACTGAGACCATGAATTGCAGAGTCCTTAAAAGCAAGTCTGTAGATTATGGAGCCAGTTCAGCATTGAGGTGAGTGAAGTTCTTCAGGAACCTGATGAATGTAGGGTAATAGTTATTCAGGAACATGGTGATGTGGGACTCAAGGCTCTTGTTCCTCCTGCCCAATAGCAGTAGCAAGAAGAACACATGGCCTGCATGATGAGGGCCCTTGATGATGGATGTTGCTTTCTTCTAGCAGGATTGCTTGTAAATGTGCTCAATGACTGGGTTGGAAGGCTTTGCATGTGATGATGGACTGAACTGAATCCGCCACATTCCATAGATTTTTCTGCTCTTGGGCATTGGTGTTCCTTTATCAGGTCTGATATAACCAGTGAGGATACTCACCACTGTGCATCAATAGAAGTCTGTCGAATTTGTAGATAACATGGCGGAATCTACGCAAACTTCTACGAAAGTGGAAATGTTGTTGTGCTTTCTTTGTGATGCCACTTACTTGCTGCTCCCAGGAAGGATCCACTAATATGGTAACAGCAAGGAAAATTAGGTCTTCAGTTTTGCTGATGTTGAGTGAGAGGTTGTTATTGTGGCTCCATTCAACCAGATTTTCAATCTGACATCTATGTGCCGATTTGTCACCACCTTTGCTATGGTTAACAACAGTAGTCATTAGCAAATTTAAGTATGACATTGAAGTTGTACTTTGCTACACATCATAGGTATAAAATGAGTCGAGAAAGGGGCTAAGCAACATAGCCTTGTGATGCACCTGTGCTGATAGAGATTGTGGAGAAGATGTTGCTGATCCAAACTGACTAGGGTCTGCATGTGAGGAAATTGATGATCCAGTTGTACAGGAATGTGTTCAAGTCTAATGATTAGTTTTGAGGGAATGATAGTGTTGAATGCTGAGCTGCAGTCAATGAAGAACATCCTGATATATGCATCTTCAGTAGCCAGATGTTCCAGTGCTGAGTGAAGAACGAATAAAATAACATCTGCTGTTGATATGTAGTGACGGTAGGCAAATTGGAGTGGATTCAAGTCACTCCTGAGGCAGGAGTTGATGTGCCTCATGATCAACCTTGCAAAGCCCTTCATAGTGGAGCAAGTGCTACTGGATGATAGTCATCGAGGCAGGTTACCATGTTCTTCTTGAGCATCGGTATGACTGGGATGATGGCATTGCTGGATGATTCCAGGAAATGAGTAAGTTTCAGTGGGGATCAGAGGGAAGTAGTAATAACAATGTTAGAAGATTTGGAATAGCTTATGAAAATATATGGACTACTCCAAGGTTTTTTAAAAAAAAAGTCAATGGGAAGAGGTCAATTTCAATGTAATAGGAACGGATCTGGCCAGGATAAATTGGATTTGAGCTTTGTGGGCATTTCTGTACTTGGGCAATGGAACCATTTTAATGTAAAGAGGTATCAGCTAATGTAGGTAATGTTTGGATTAAGGAATTAAAGCGAGTTGATAGGTGACAGATGAAATTTAATGCTGAGCAATATAAATTGGCATATTTTTCAGAAGAATGAAAGGCAATATAAATTTGGGCATCATTCTAAAAGGGTTGCAAAAACAGACATAGTTATATATGCATAGTTTATTGAAAATGGCAGGGCATGCAGTATGTAAAGACTATTTAAACTATTTGGAATAATTTATTTTATGAAGATACCCCAAGTAACACAAGAAAATAATTTTTGTTAGTAGACAGGTCTGATCATGTATTTATTGTTGGTTTGTGGGTGCTGTGCTTAAGGAAGGATGTCAAAGTTTTGAGAAGAGATTTACTAAAATTATTTCTATGAAGAGGAGCTTCAGTTTTGTTTGGTTATGTCGATGAACTGGAATATTTGGAATTATTTTCTTGGAACATAACAGTTCTGATCGATTACAATCATGAATGGTGGATAGAGCTGTCAAGAATGAAAGGAATTAAGGGGAATGATTTTGATTTGCAAAAGAACCAAAATTAACACAAGAAGAAGTTTGTAGACAGTGAGTGCTGAGTCTGGCATGCAAGAAGACTGGGTTTAGAAGGGAGCTGAATGTATTTGTAGGACTCTGTGGGATTTGTAGAAATTCTTTTCCATGGAGTTCCTTTAGACTCGAGCCGTGTAACTTCTTTCCATGGTTTGACCATTGTTAATATACCTTTATTCTTTGGTTGAAAGTTAACAGTACCCTTCAAAAACTATATCCAGAATGGTGAGATTTTGAAGGCTGTACTAATTAGGAACTTTTGACTTGAACTGTTAGGAACAATATTTTGGACCTCAAATGAATTTTAATTGTGTTTACCCAGAAGCAGGCTTTCTATTTTAATGTTATTTCTATCTATTGTGAACTTTGTTCCTGTCAGTATTCTTAATTTTTTACAAGAACAGTGACTCAAAGAATCAATATTATTACATTAGCTCTCTCAATCACACATATTAAATATATTTTCAAACAATCGAGGGAAATGTGATGATTCTGGTAGATGTAAAAGAGGTCCTGTCAGCAAATTATTATGAAATTGAGACATAACATGGGTGACTTTGCAGTGTCCCTGCCTAGCATGTGATGAATTGCATCAAGTTGATGGTGAGGCTGACCTGTAATATACGTGTCACCTTCATGAATCATTTCATGTTACTTTTAAACACAAGAAGCTTTTTTCTCCATCTGACCCATAAAATTCATCTTTCGTTCATTATAAGGATCTGAAAACAACTTCAATATATGGAGCACAGAAGTATTTATTGTAAAGCAGGCTTCAGGGAAAAAGTTCATTCCTGTTATTTTCAACATTCAGGTGAAAAAGCTGAAAATATTGACATTGTGGCTTTTTTCTTTGCTTAAAACTAATTTAAATTCACCTGTACTCTTTTGAAAAGTGTGCAGCTCTTTCCTGGAGACTGAGTTCATGCTTCTTTTGCTATGAACTTTTCATGATGCCCCACTTTTTGGATCTGGAAGTTTTCATTGGCAATAAATGTGATAAAGAATCAAGTTATTAATTTTACCAGATAATTCATTTTGATTTGTATTTTTAATCACAGATTAAATGGAACCAACCTTTGCAGCTCTGAAGATCCAAGCTGACTTGTGCATTGTATAGCACCTATTCCAAAAGGGACCACAATCATGAGCGGGGGAGGCGAGCAGCCTGACATATTGTCAGTCAGTTTCCTAGTAAAAGAACGATGGAAAGTGGTAAGTTTAACTAAGTTTAGTTATTTTCTCTACTTTAATAAAAGCTGGGAGGTGACAAACTACATCTTTATTTTCAAAAGGAATGGAAAATTATGGAAATGCTAAACAGTTCAAGTTTCGGTGTAGGAGAAATTGTTAGTAATTTGAAGCAAAGATCCTTTTATTGAAAATCTTTACTTTTGCTGAAAGAGTTCTCTATCAAATTTGCAAGTTAAATTAGTTGGCACATTGAAGGTAAAATACACTCAGTTCTTAATGGCTTCACAAAATTAAACTAAAGACATATGCTGACTTTTGTAATGAGATTGAAAAATAAATTATGTTACATCAGAATTTTTGAGTCACAGTAGCTTGAGTATGCTAATTCATGCCGTAAAAGATCTTTGTATGGGAAGGGCTTTTGATCGTCTCACTTAGTACATGGATTTCTCATTGTTTTATATCAGTTACTGAGTTTTGGTTTAAGATGGTGCTGGTGAAGCATGGTGATGACCTGCAGATAGCAAACAAAACTGTATTAATTGCACTTTTTCTCAGATACGATCACTGCAATTAATAGCCTGAAACTTCTCTTTTGGGTTTGAGCTGTTGAACTGTCTGTACGACCTAGCATTTTGAAGTGTGAACTGAAGTCTTGAAGGAGCAGGACAGCTGTGGCTTGGTGTGTGTGGGCTAAATCAGGTGGCTTGGCCTGAGCACGAGAGTAAGGAACGAGCCAATGTTTGGCCATTGCTGGAGTGGACTTGATGTGGCAGAATAGAGGTGATGCAGGGTCAAGTGGTGGGCTCAAGTCCGAAAGCAAGGAAAGACCTGAAATTTGAAGTTCAAGGTCACGCTGAATCGAGGCGACAGAGTCCAGGCTAGTGTCCTCGAGTGAGGAACAATCTGGTGTTTGGATGATTTAAGCAACGAGCCAGATTCTAAAGATTAGGGTTTTAGGGGCAGATGAGAGGCAACGGCTGTTTCAGCTCAGTGCTCCGTGGTTTACTCATCTCTGCGCTGATCTGAAGCTGAAGTCGCATCTAATGGGCTCCTGAATCAGCAGCAGTGATGGCTGGCTGTTCAGTCACTTACATGGACCTCAGTTCTAAATGTTATTTGCTTACTTTTATTGTTTACACACTGTGATTTCTCCCCCCCCCCCCCTCCCCCCGCACCGTACATGGGATGCTTGATGGGTTTTTTATGGACTCTGTTGGCTTTCTTGACTCTATTGAATCTTTTGTGGCTTGCTGTAAGGAGACGAATCTCAAAGTTGTATATGGTTTACATACTTTGATAATAAATATACTTTGAATGTAAAATTCTATGAGAAAAATGCTTGTGATCCTTCTTTCTCTGCAACTTATAAGGAAAGCATTTAATATTTTAATAACTTGCTGAGTCTGCAGGTATACTTAAGAATAAATTTCTGCATAGTAAATGTTTTTGATCTTGGTATAGAACAATTTTTACACAGTAGTGGGTGCCAGGGATACCCTATTGGGGGTTGGGGTGAGGGGAAAATATGACGGAGGCCTTCAAGTTGTTCTTAAATAAGTGCAAGAAAGTGCAGAAAATGGAGTGGCATGGACATTGTGTAGCCAGAAGGGATTAGTTCCCTAGGTGCACAACATTGTGGACTGAAGGGCCTGTTCCTGTGTTGTACTATTATTTTCTTTTTCTACTTTTTCCTGACTAGGTAAATTAAAATTGATGGTTTCATTCTGGATATTTGGATTATATTTGCCTATTGGGAATGGACACTGATCTGCACTGTAAATTCCAGGAAGACCTGTGACAGCTTTGTACAATTCCAGTGTATAGGATGAGGGTGAATATTTGGGCTCAGAAAGGCTTATCACAGAATGCTGTATGATGTACTCCATACAAGGTGATTTTAGGAGATAATCTGTGATTGGTTACAATTGCTCTAGACAGACATTAAAAATTAACAGCTGAGAAATGGAAAGCTTCCTAGTACCGTAGATTCCGGATTTTAAGCCGCTACTTTTTTCCCACATTTTGAACAGCTTTGAACTTTGCGGCCTTTAATACGGAGCGGCTAATACATGATTTTTTTCATGCCGCCTCGTAAACATTTTGCCTCGTAACAGTAGACCAATAAAATTGATGAGTAGTTCACAGAGGTCCAATGAAATTGTACGATAAATCAAGTGCACTTTCACAATTAAATTATTGTAAATCAGTCATTTGTACTCACCCTCATCAACATGGAAAACACTCGAAGCATTGTGCTGCCTTATGGCAGTTATTTAGTTTATAATATTTTCGCTTAGTAATTCATTTTCTAGTTAAAGTTAGAAGAGTTTTAACTATATTTGTTTTCTGTACTACATTGCGGGATGCTATGACGTCACACCCGGTTTCGCCGTGTCTTGTGGGAAAAATGCCGTTTGCGATAAACGGAAAGGAGGGGGTCAAGCGGCGGAGCGAAAACGCTGCTTTTAAGTTAAAGGCGATCAATAACTTTTCCTGGTAGGCTGCAGTATATATATTTTTTACCAGTCGTTAGGAGATATTGGAATGTTGTTCAGTAAAGAAGTATACGCAACGTATATTTAAAAGTAGCCGCGTTACGGGCACGGTTCGAAAAAAAGCATTTGCAATATGTATTTGTTTTTGTTACCATATGGATTTAATTAAAAGTTAAAAAAATCCTCACGTGTAATATCTTTCTGTGTAAATATCTCATATTACAACGTGGGACACCTGCGGCTGAAAATCCGGTGCGGCCTTTACAAGTAAAAAATTGATTTTATTTCTAAAATTAGAGCCAGCGGCTTTTAATCAGGTGCGCTCTGTAGTCCGGAATCTACGGTAAATGGTCAGGATTACTGTTTGATTTGTTTGTGGGATTGAGCCCTTTGCTGGGAACATCAGGAAAGACATTGGAATAAGATGGATGATTGCTTTGAGTTGTAGAGGTGCTCACATTAAGGCCTCTACATGGATAAGATTGCCATCTCCTGCTTGTATTCACTGTTGGTCTACTGATAAGCATTTGCAACCATTTTGAGCTGGCTTTGAGGGCCAGAATCCAAGGCTAAGGCACTTGGCATCATCTGATCCCCAATACCCTTATTGTCATATCTAATTGCAACCATTGGAGGATTCAGGGCATGTTCCAAAAACTATGGTGTTATTAACTAATCTACTATAAATATCTCTGGAGAAGAGGGAGAGATTGTATGCAACACGGCGTTCATTATGAGCTAATTTAGTGTATGGCTGCATTGATCTGCGAATAGACTCCAGAACTTCAAGATTTACAGAAGTACCTGCTGAACTTCTCTTTGTCCCCATTATTGCTACAGGCTGTTCCTGCCACCTGAGCATTTTATCCAGAATATCTGACAGGCAGTGATCCACATGGAATGATTTCAAAGCCCTAAACAAGAGCAGTGCTGGATTCTGTTGCATGGTTTCTGAGTAGCTGTTTGAAGTCATTTGCCAAAACGTATTATCACTAGAGCTTTCAAACAAGCACAATGTCAAATGCCAAGCAGTGTTTCATTGTTAGTGCCCAGTGCCCTGGAGCTGGCTGTGTGGGAATGAAGTAGTCATTCATCTATTTTGTGGACTGCACATTTCCAAGAAGGCTTGGAAGGAGAAGCAGTGAGGTTGGTGTACATCCTGACAACTGCTCAGCACGTTATCTGTTACATAGATTGTTCCCAGGGACACAGGCAAATATCAGCTGTTGCTAGAAGACCACCAGTTTACTGAAAGATAGCGTCTGAACTCAGTGTCTTTGCAGTGCAAAAGTTTGGTAAAAAGCTACAGTATAAAACCATGCTATCAAGCCAAGTATAACTGGGATCTGTTGTTTTCAAAATAAAAATCTCCTTGGATTAGTTGACGAGGGAATCTACATAAAGGAATATTGATATCCTGCTGGTGTTATGCAAATGAAATAGCATTTCTTATGATATATTCTTGAAGATCATCTTATTCTGTTAACATATTCATTTGATTTTTTTTGTAGTCAAAGTTGTTGCTTTTTATCTTGGTGTCCTCCATTCCATGAGTGGTGTCCAGAGAAAGTCTCCTAATTCACTAAGCAGATGAATTGAATGCCAGTTTTGTGGATCAGATGCTCTTTGGAGTGATTAATAACCTCCATCTCTATTTATTTTAATAAGTGTAAAACCTGGAAAATACCAAGAATGTAAAAGCACTTGGTAATTTTTTGTTTTCATTATTTAATATACTTCTATATCTGTTAACATGTTGCTTCTATAATTTGTTAAGTGACTAGCTGTTGGATAAAGATTATACAGAAAAATTGAAATATCAAAGAAAAAATGAGGAAAAATGTGTTCTATTAAGATTGCCAGCCTAAGGATTAGAGGTGGAAATTTGATGTGTTATTTGTATGTAAGCTGTGATTTGTGCTGCAGAAGCATTATTTACAGTTAATCATCTGTGCCAGCCATTAATTAATGGAAGTGTAGCTCTCTCAGGACATCTAGAGGCTTTGGTATATAATATCAATTAGAGAGCACAACAATGCTGTGCTTATATATATTTTTGGGAAAACATAGAGAATTAACATTATTTGCCTGATTTCATGCTTCTGTTCTTTTTCTGGCTTTCCTCTGATTTACCTCTCGTGTTTTAAACCACAAGAAAAGCTTGCAATTAATTCAAAAAGGGACACAGTGTAATTTAAACATGTCATTTAAAATATCAAATATTAAAAATTAAGATAAATTTTCACAACCTTATAATTTCTTCACTAATCAAATTTTTAAAAAACTAAGTCTCCAATTCTTGCATTGTGCTATGAAATTTGTTTAGCAGTAGCAGTACAGTGGAATACAAAATTACTATAAATTACAATAAAAATACAGTGGATTCTGGTTAATTGGGACAGCCACTTATTTGGGACATCTCTTAAAGAGCAAACTAATTGAGAAAATAGATGGGGTTCCCTTTGTTTATTTGGGATGTTATGACTCTTAATTGGGATAGGGGACTGTTTCCAACTAGCACCAATTGCATGCATTTGTATGGCCATTAGACACTAGGAGTGAGTTGTTTTTAAATAGTGTCAGCTACGTGTGCTTGTGTTATCTTATCCATTTGGACAGACAGACTCCAATTCAAAAAGCAGTGATTTTTTTGCTCACTTATTTTATTTTGACTTTTTGGAGGAAGGCAATGAAGACAAGGCACTATATGCACAGGCGTCTGCTGATTTTATTCATTTACAGTCAATCAAAAGAACATGGAAGTGTACACTGGATAAATTCCTCTCATAACTATTAACCTCTAATACAGTTTTATTGTGCTGTAGTTGTATTGGGAGTGTTCTAATTTGTTACTCAGTTAAATGGTAGTTTGTCTTTTTATACCTTTTAACTATTTTTATGAAACTTTGGCTAATTGAGGCATCTGCTTAATTGGGGGTGGGTGTATGTTTGTGTATAACAGAATGAAATAAAATCTGATAAAATGCATTGCTTGTACATCATAGTTTTTGCTCATGATGAGTTTCCTCTGATAATGGAGACCAAAAAGAGAAATTGCCTTGCAGAAAGCAGTATTTTGATAGCAGGTGTGACCTTGGTTGTTCTGGTTTTAACTGACATTTGTGTCCTTGATATCCTATCCTATTCTACTGATGCTCAGTATGTGCTCAGGAATTAGCACTTCGTTTTTCCATTGGTTATCTTATAGCCTTGCTGCTATTTTTAGATCATTATCTCTCCCACTTTTTTGGAATAACAGGTTGATTTTTTTGCCTTCATCAACTTGATGTATGTTATTTTGCCTTCCAAACTAATGTCTACCTTTTTGTTCTTTACTTCCTTTTTCCTGCATCTAAACACTTTTTAAATATTTGACACTTCATGGTTCTGACCGAAGTTTCAAATACAAGCTAATATCTTCAGTAGTTTTTCAGTATCTGTAGTACTTTGGTTTTGTTGAATGGTTACTGATAGACATGAATTGCTGGGAGATTGCTGAATTGCTTAAGGTCCTTCATCAGGATTGGAAAGGGTGAAGAAGCCAAAATAAGAAGGTGGGGGGAGGGGAGGGACAAGTCAGAAAGTGATAAGTAAAGTCAGGTGGTTGGGGAGAGGGATGAAGTAAGAAGATGGGAGGTTACAACTGGATAAAGCAAAGGGCTGGAGAAGAAGGAATTTGACAGGAAAATGGATCATGGAAGGAGGCAGGGCAACTGGGAGAAGCGTTGGGCTAGTCGGAGAAGAAGTAAGAGGCCAAAGTGGGGAAATAAAGAGGAGGGAAGGGGGAGGGGGAAGACTTATTGGAAGTTAGAGAAATTTATGTTCATGCCATTAGGTTGGAGATCACCTAGGCAGGATATGAGGCGTTGCTCCCCCAAACTGAGAGTGGCCTCATTGTGGCAGAAGAGGAGGCAATGGTCAGTGTGTCAGAATGGGATAGGAATTGAAATGGTTGGCCACTGGGAAATTCTGCTTTTTGCAGATGTACTGAAATGCTTGATAAAGTGGTCCTTCAATCTACGTTGGGTCTCATCAATGTACAAGGAGCTGCATCAGGATCACTTGATACAGTAGACGACCCCTGCAGCTTTGCAAGTGAAGCCCTGCCTCACCTGGAACTACAGTTTGGAGCCCTAAATGGAGATGAGGGAGGAGGTGTAGCACTTCAGTCACTTGCGCAGACGAGTGCCAGGAGGGAGATTAGTGGAGAGGGACAAATGGATGAGGGAATCACAAAGGGAGCAATCTCTGTGGAAAGTGGAGAGTGGAAGGGAGCTGAAGGTGTATTGGGTGGTAATATCCCGTTGCAGATGGTGGAAATTGTGGAGAATGATGTGTTAGATGTGGAGGTTTATAACCAGTGAAATTTAGAATAGTGAGCAAATGATATAAGAAAGTGATTATTCATTTAAGATGGAAGTGAGATAAAATATTCTCTGAGAGTAATGAGTCTTTTGAGGTATATTCCTCAAAGGCCTATAGATGCAGAATACATAAATCTTAAAGGAAAAATCAATGGGTTCTTTATAAGCAGAAGTGAAAGCTTACAGTGGGTAGGCATGAATCCAGAGTTCAGGTTATAATCAGGTTGATCATGTTTCTGTTCAATGGCAGAGCTATATGGCCTATTCCTAATTTGTATGCTTGAATGCAATTATAAATAAGGTATAACATTGACCTTTTTATCCTATTGATTTGCTTTGGAAATATTTGCATTGTAGGTTAGCTGTTCTGAGTAAAAGTTTAAACCTTTTTTGGGCCATGAGTTCTTTGATTTAACTGAATCCATAATGATTAAAAATAATTTATAATATATTTTCAGGCCCTCTGTACATGAAGATTCAGTGACTGTGAATAGCTGAGTACTCTGGGTTCATGGGCACGTGGGCCCATACACCAGATTTGAGGACGTGGCCACTGTTGATAAAATTGACATTTATTGCCCTTCTCCAACTGCTCAGGAGAAGATGGTGGAGAGTCATTTCCTTTATTTTTTATTCAGGATGGTGCCAAGCTGCAGTCTCTGTCAAGAGAATGGAAGTTAGAGAAGTCAGTGTTCATGCCAGAGAAAGCAGGATCTCCCAGTGGCCACACATTTTAATTCTACGTTCCATTCCCATTCTGATATGTCTATCCATGGCCTCCTCTACTGTCAAGATGAAGCCACACTCAGGTTGGAGGAACAACACCTTATATACCGGCTGGGTAGCCTCCAACCTGATGGCATGAACATTGACTTCTCTAACTTCCGTTAATGCCCCTCCTCCCCTTCTTACCCCAACCCTGATATATTTAGTTTTTTCCCCCCTCCTCTTTTTCTCTCCCTGCCCATTCTCCATCTCCCTCTGGTGTTCCCCTCCCCCTTTCTTTCTCCCTAGGCCTCCCGTCCCATGATTCTTTCCCTTTTCCAACTCTGAATCCCTTTTGTCAATCACCTTTCTAGCTCTCAGCTTCACCCCACCCCCTCCGGTCTTCTTCTATTATTTTGCATTTCCCTCTCCCCCTCCTACTTTCAAATCTCTTACTATCTTTCCTTTCAGTTAGTCCTGACGAAGGGTCTCGGCCTGAAACGTCGACAATGCTTCTCCCTATAGATGCTACCTGGCCTGCTGTTTTCCACCAGCATTTTGTGTGTGATGCACTGACTGTGGTGCTTTTGTCAAGAAATCTAAGATCCAGTTACAGAGAGGTGTTGAGACTTAACGAGGACGGTTTCCATACCAGCTTCTGAGGGATTATCATATTCAAAACCATTTTCCAGGTGGGACAGGATGGAGTGGAGGGCAGAATCTATGGCATTGTCAGTGGACTGATTTGAGTGATCCAAACCTCCAAACAAACTGGAGAGGGTCCAATGTAGCAGGAAGATGGGATTTAATGCCACTGGACTGTAGTCATTAAGGCAGGGTACAACAGTAACCTGTTAGCCCTCTTGGCCACTGGGTTGATGGTGGCTGCTTTGAAACCTGTGAGGACTGAGACTGTTCCAGAGAGATGTTAAAGATGACTGTTAGAACTTCTGTTAACTGTGTTGCACAGGCCCTCAGCACCTGACCAGGTTTGTTATCAGGCCCCATAGCTTTACTTGGGTTGACCCTGGCTAGGGTCTTCCTCTCATCAGCTCCAGCCAGAAAGAGTGCCTATTCCTTGGGGGAAGAGGGGGCCATAGTTTGTTCCTGTTTGGACCAGTGGTGATTCCCAGGATGTAAATGGTGAACAAACTGAATGTTATTGAATATCACGGAAGTGGCGGATTTAGCGTTTTTTGGAAATTATTCTCAGATTCCTGTAAATAATGGGTTAAGTACCAACTATGTCTGTGTATTTTGTGAGTGACTGCAGCATGTTTGAATAATGTCTCACAGTTGCTTCTTTGGAGCAAGATAAGGGTTAAAGTTCACACAGTTCCACATAGGATGTCTCCTGATTTTTCACACCTTTTTGGTTTTGACAAAAGGCAGTACCTGATGGAAATCAGACAGGGCATTTCTTTCTTAATTAGTGCATAAATTTGGTGGATGTTCTTATCTTTGTAATAAGTTTTGGCTCCAACAAACCAGGTAGAACATTCCTTTTCTGAATTAAAGTGGCTGGAGTGTCTGTCAAATTGATTGTTCTTTTGTATCAATAGTCCATTGACTTGGCTGGAATGGTTATCAAACTGAATGTTCTTTTGTATCGGTGACCTTATAAATTGTAACAATTCTGATGTCGGGCAGTGAACTTGTTTGAACCGCCGGAGGGATGAGAATGCTTCTCCCCGATGTCCGGACCAAGTTCCCTCGCTGGCTGAGCTCAAAGAAATAAACTGATAAAAAACGATCTTTTTGTGTTGTCGTTATTTGGTCCAGCAAATTTATATTATCATTGGCATTTTATTGCATCTAGGTTATTTGCTCCTTATGAACCTGAGTGAAGACATTGTATAGGCTTTGTCATATGTGAGTTTGAAGTATCATATTCTCTCTGTCAATTCCTTTCCCATCTCATCAAATGAAACAATCCATGCCTCCATGCAGCTAGAATTAGATAATGTTTAGACACGGATTGATGTGACTCTAAGTATTAAAATTATACAAGTTCTAGGCAGTGAGCATTTTCAACAACAATGAGCTTAACCATAGTATTGCTGTTGTTTAGCTACCATTAAATGGAAATGTAACTGGATCAGCTACTTGTATATTTTGGTTACATGAGGAAGTAGGGAGCTGAGTATTCTCTGATCAGTAGCTTTCTACTCTCTGCAGTACAAAAGCTGAAGTGTGTGCATGCAGTTACACTCACCTCAATAATATAGAAATGCTTTGAGAGGCTGGTCAAGGATTACATCTGCAGCTTGCTACCACCCAAACTGGACTCCCTACAATTTGCCTGCGGACATAACCGATCGACAGACAATGCAATAGCCACAACTCTACATACTGTCCTTGCACATCTGGGAAAGAAGGATGCTTATGTGAGAATGCTGTTCTTGGACTACAGTTCAGCATTCAAGACCACATTCTTGTCGAGAATCTAGGCTTGACAAGAACCTCAGAGACCTCGGCCTTGACCCTGCCTTGTGCAGCTGGATGCTGGACTTCCTGTCAGATCGCAGGCAGGTGATAAGAGTGGGCTCCCTCACCTCCACCCCTCTGATTCTCAGCACAGGAGCCCTTCAGGGCTGTGTACTAAGCCCCCTCCTTTACTCCCTGTATACCGATGACTGTGTTGCCATCCATAGCTCTAATCTGCTAATTAAATTTGTTGACGACACTACTTTGGCTTATTCTCAAACAATAATGAGGTGACCTGCAGGCAAGAAGTCATCACCCTGACACAGTGGTGTCAAGAAAACAACCTCTCCCTCAATGTCGCAAAATCAAAGGAGCTGGTTGTGGATTACAGGAGGAATGGAAATGGTCTAAGCCTTATTGACATCAATGGATCAGGGTTGACAGGGTAAACCGCTTTAAGTTTCTCTGCATCCACATCAACGAGACCTCACGTGGTCTGTAAACACCATCTATGTGGTGAAAAAGGCACAACAGCGCCTCTTTCACCTCAGATGGTTGAGAAAGTTTGGTATGGGTCCCCAAATCCTAAGAATTTTCTACAGGGGCACAATTGAGAACATCCTGACTTGCTGCATCACTGCCTGGTATGGGAACTGTACCTCCCTCAATTGCAGACTCTGCAGAGAGTGGTGCGGACAGCCAGGCACATCTGGAGTTGTGGACTTCCCATGATTCAGGACATTTACAAAGACAGGTGTGTAAATAGGGCCTGAAGGATCATTGGGGACACAACTCACCCCAACCACAATCTATTCCAGCTGCTACCATCCGGGAAACTGTACAGCAGCATAAAAGCCAGGACCAGCAGGCTCTGGGACAGCTTCTTACAGCAGGCAATCAGACCGATTAACTCACACTGATTTGAGTGTATTTCTATGTTACATTGACTGTTCTATTTATTATAAATTATTGTGATTGCATATTTAGATGGAGATGTAACATAAAGATTTTCACTCGTGTATGTGAAGGATGTAGGAAATAGTCAGTTCAAAACAATTCAATTCAATTCAACAACTCTCAACAGCATCCAGGGCAAAGCAGTGTATTTGGTTGGCACAATCTCTACTATCAAGAAGGAGTAGAGCTGCAGGCACACGGTTTGGGAAAATGTTACTATTCCTTCCTTGTTAAGAAAGGGTAAAAAAAAGTGCTGTCATGAGATCTGGAGTTGAGTTGCTTTGACGAAATTCAGACTAAGTCGGTGAGTAGGTTATTGTCCTCAGCAGCTGCTTAATATCAGAATGATTCAAGTTCAGTGTAAGCAAATTGGAAAGGGTCCAATGTAGTAGGAAGATAGGATTTAATGCGATCCATAATCAACCACTGAAAGTACTTCATTAATGAGGTCAGTGCCACTGAATGGTAGTTATTGAGGCAGGTTACTGTTGCCCTCTTGGGCACTAGGATGTTGGTGGCCTCTCAGGGGAAAGCAACAGTATCAGTGGTACCACAACTGGCTCTGTTGTACAGCAGGGAGGGTCAAAGTCTTGGTAAGCAGTAAGTCAGGGCCCAGATAACATTTCTGTGGCCATGAGTGAGATTCGATCTTGTATTGCTTCCCTCGTGTCAGGGTCACATTGTCCACATGGATGTTGTCAGTTTTTTTGACAAGACCTTGCATGGCGGACAAGTCTAGAAGATGAGATCACATGGGGTCCTGGGTGAGCAACCAACTCGATACAAAATTGGCCTGGTGGTAGAGGGTTCTTTATGAGAGTGGAAGCCTATCATCAGGGATCAGTGCTAGGTCCTCTGTTTATTGTATAATTTGTAATAATTTGGATGAGGAAGTATGTGGCACGATCAGTAATTTTTCAGATAACGCAAAAATTGATAGTACAGAGAACAGTGAAGAAGGTTGTCCAAGTGTACAAAAGGATATTGATCAAGTTAGGAATTGGCTAAAGGAATAGCAGATGGAATTTAACACTGTCAAGTGTGAAGTAATGCATTTTTAGTAAGTTTAAACCAGAGGCGAATGTGCACAATGAATGGCAGAGGCTGGGGAGTGTTGTTGAGCAGAGACCAAGAGGTTACAGCTACATAGTTCCCAAAAAGTAGCAACATGGATATACAGTATGCTGAAGAGAGTGTATGGCATGTTCACCTTCATTGGCTGAGACATTGAGTAAAAGATTTGGGACTTCATATTACAGGTTATGGTGTACAAAACCTTGGTTAGGCTTCACCTGGAGTATTGTGTGCAGCTCTACTGATTAAGCTAGAGAGTATGCATGAAAGATTCACAGGATGTTATATAGATGGGAAGAATTAGCTATAAGGAAAGATTGATTAGGCTTAATCTGTTTTTTCTGGAGCAAAGGGGACTGAGAACTGGCATGATAGAGATGTATAAAATTATGAGAGGCATAATTATGATAGGATAGATGGCCAAAGTCTGATTCTTATTGCAGTGCTGCCTAAAACTAGAGGACATGAGTTTAAGGTGAGAGGGAAGAGGTTTAAAGGGCAACTGAGAGATAAAATTTTACGTACAGTATTTGGTTTCAGGAATAAGCTGTTAGTGGATGTGAGAATGTGTGGAGCAGGTTAAGACCTACAAGTATCTGGGAGTACAGTTAGACGAGAAGCTAGACTGGACTGCCAACGCAGATGCCTTGTGCAGGAAGGCACAGAGTCGACTACTTCCTTAGAAGGTTGGCGTCATTCAATGTCTGTCGTGAGATGCTGAAGATGTTCTATAGGTCAGTTGTGGAGAGCGCCCTCTTCTTTGTGGTGGCGTGTTGGGGAGGAAGCATTAAGAAGAGGGACGCCTCACGTCTTAATAAGCTGGTAAGGAAGGCGGGCTCTGTCGTTGGCAAAGTACTGGAGAGTTTAACATCGGTAGCTGAACGAAGGGCGCTGAGTAGGCTACGGTCAATTATGGAAAACTCTGAACATCCTCTACACAGCACCATCCAGAGACAGAGAAGCAGTTTCAGCGACAGGTTACTATCGATGCAATGCTCCTCAGACAGGATGAAGAGGTCAATACTCCCCAATGCCATTAGGCTTTACAATTCAACCGCCAGGACTTAAGAACTTTTTTAAAAGCTATTATTAATGCTTTTTGAGATGGTGATTTAGATGCATATCATATTTTTTACTGAGTTAAGTATTGTATGTAATTAGTTTTGCTACAACAAGTGTATGGGTCATTGGAAAAAAAAGTTGAATTTCCCCATGGGGATGAATAAAGTATCTATCTATCTATCTATCTATCTATCATGTGATGGAGGAATTGAATTGACTTGCATCCTTCATATACATAAGGAGTAAAAACCTTTACGTTATGTAGCATGCTGTAGGGTTTCACTGCTCTGTAACATGCTGTAAGGTTTCACTGATAATGTGATGGTTTCACTGTAGCAGCAATGTTTGGGTTATGACTAGAGATAACAGGGTTTGGAATGCTGATGTTCTTTCTTGTGAGTCTGGAAGAGAGATTTTCGCGGTCTTTTGCAAGGGAGAGATAAGGAGAGAAGACACGAATGGAGAGAGTTAGTAGACTGCCAGATGGGGTGGACTTGGAGTGAGGGTCTGAAGGGCAGCGACGATTGGAGGAGGTCAATGGTGGATGATCGGCTTATCAGTGAGCTCCAACATTGTGCAATAGACCGTTTCATCAGATTGAGCCCTTTTTCTTTTTTCTTGTTTTCTTTACTAACCATATAGTCACAGTAAGAATTATAAAGCTCAGTCGTTTAATTGCATATTGTGTACTGTTTGTTATTTCGGGGTACTGATTTGTAACGGGACTATTTGTACTCCGGATGAATTGCTGGTGCAGATCTCATTTTAATGCAGAAAGTCACTGGGGTGGACTTTTCGAAGACAGGGTTCTCTCATTTCTGAGGACGGAGGGGAAGGAGTGGTTGGATTTGGAACGTCTAATTAGTCCACATCCCCCAGTGAAGAGTGAGAATTCTCAGTTAGTATCTGCCTTTACTTCTGGCGAATCAATGGAAAAATCAGATTGAAAGTCCCAGCTATGGTAAGCTCCGCCTATTGTCTGAAATAACGCCCACCCCTAAAGGGGAGGAGGAGTATGAGACTTGGATAGAGTGGCCCTCTCAGTTAGATGAGTGGCAGTGCTCTGATGATGAAAAGCAACAGAGATTGGTTGGAAGTTTGAATGGGCTGACGCTGTGAGAGCTATCAGGTTGAAGTATCCAGTAGCAACGGCTGTCAATTACATACAAGCACTGGGCAATGCTTTTGGCCCAACTGGAAGCCCAGTGGAGCTCATGGTGGGGTTTCAGAACACATGTCAGGAGAGGGGGGAGAAGTTTTCTGCTTTTATTTTTCAGCTAGAGAGGCAGCTAAATTGTATGCGGCGCAGAGGGGTCATTCAGCCGGCTGAGGTGCATCAGTTAAGTGGACCAAATAGCCAGGGGTGCCCAGTCCCATGACCTGATTGCTTGGGGTCTGCAACAGTCTTGCAAGACGTGCCCCCCTCTATCTTTTGTTGAGCTGGTCAGAGAGGTATGGGAAGAGGAGAACGCAGCGGAGGCGCGGGAGGACTCTGTCAGCAGGGTACACTCCTCGGTAGTAGCCCCCTGTGGTGAAGTGACCACAGACAGCCTACCCCGGGGAGTGGTAGAGGAGATTGTGGCAGAGTTGAGAATGGAGATATGTCGGCTGTTATCAGCGGGTGTGAGCCCCCCCATATGATGGAGCTGATTGGGGGGGTGGATTCCCCAAGGGGACAAACAATGCAGAGGGCTGCTGGCAGCAGGTGTCACAGCAGAAGGAGAGTGGGCCCCCGGGTACCTAAGCAGGGAGAGCTGCTGGGAAAACTTGGAAGAACGGCCTAGTGTCTCTGGGGGAACACATTCCCAGCAATGTACCAAGGAACCTCTGAAAGCGAAAGGCCAAATTCCTGAAGGCTTAGTGGGTCCATGTTCCAGTGTATTGCTACGAATAGAGGGCATTTATGCGAAAGGTATATTTGACACCGAGTCGCAGGTCATGTTGTTGTACCGTTTGTTTTATAACCGGTATCTGAAGCATTTACCATTGACACCATTCAGGGCACTGGAGATCTGGGGGTTTAGTGCCTGTGATTATCCATACAACAGTTATTTGTCAGTGAAGTTGGAGTTCTCGGACGCTGATGTGGGAGAGCGTTCCTGCCCCGGGGGTGAAGGTCATGTGTCAGTTTGCCATCACCCCGTGTAGGCAGAGTAAAAGGAGGGGCAGGAGCGAGCGGTGGATCAATTGGGAGCCTCTGATGACACCATCCTTCAAGTTTATTGTAACCTGACTGCTCTGAAGACGAATCAGCAGCCGGAATTGAGTTCTGGGGAAGTGGCAGCTGCTTAGCGAGATGATCTGGGCATTGGTACATTTGGTTGGCAGTTGAAAAGGGAGACGTGGCTCAGGCAGAGAGGACGATACACACGTTGGTGCCTCCATTACTATGAGAATGGCCTCGGATGGAGTTGAAGAACTGGGTCACCTTCCTTTCAGACTGACCCTGACGTTGCCAGCTGGTTCTGCCCGAGAAGTATCGGAGGATGGCGTTGAAATCACTTCACGATGATTCTGGACATTTGGGGGTGGAAAAGACCTCAGACCGGCTTTACTGGCCTCAAATGAAGTCAGAGGTAGAAGAATACTGCAAGTCGTGCATTCAATGCATACGGCGGAAGACACTGCCTACGCAGGCGACTCCCTTGTCCTACCTGCGGAGTGTGGGGCCTCTGGACCTGGTGTGTATGGATTTCCTGTCAATAGAACCTGATACCAGCAACACGGCGAATGTCTTGGTCATCACAGACCACTACACCAGATATGCTCAAGCTTTTCCTACCAAGGACCAGAGGGCATCTACAGTGGCAAAAGTGTTAAGGGAGAAGTATTTCATTTATTATGGCCTTCTCAGGGATCAGGGACGGGATTTCGAGAGCAGACTCATCCGTGAGTTACTGGGCATGCTTGGAGTCAAGAGGTCGAGGATCACGCCCTATTACCCGTAGGGTGATCCCCAGCCAGAGAGGTTTAATTGGATCTTGCTAGACATGCTCGGGAACCTGGAGATCAGCAAGAAGAGCAGGTGGAGTCAACATATTGGGCATCTGGTTCACAGTTGTACACGAAATAAAGCTACTGGGTACTTGCCATATTATCTGATGTTTGGGCACGAGGGAAGGTTGCCCATTTTGTGTGTGTTGCCCATTGACCTTTGTTTTGGGACTGCCGAGGTTGACTTATCACTGAAGACTTATCTGAAGTATGTGTCTGACATGAGAAGACAGTTGAAAAGGGCTTATGAATTAGCAGGGGTTGCGGCTGCCAAGCAGAATCAAGGGAATAAGAAGAGGTGAGGTTCTTCAACTCCTGCCAGGAGACAGAGTCCTCATAAGGAATTTGGGGCTACCTGGAAAGCACAAGTTGGCTGACCGCGGGGTGGCTACGCCCTATGTGGTGGAGAGTCAGATGCCAAACCTACCAGTTTTCCCGGTGAAACCAGAGGATGGGAAGGGGCCTGTCTATATTCTCCATCAGAACTGCCTGTTGCCCCTGGTACAGGAGCTCCAGGTAGACCCAGAGCCAGAATTGGAGCCTACACCTAGTAAGAGGACTCTTTGGAAAGGTGGGGTGGCTACCAGGCCCCCAACAGGCAAGGTTAGGCCGGCCCCCACCCTTGAGAGCGATACTGATTGGGAGAATGAGGACCTGAATGTGTGGTATATGCTGCCTTTCGCTAACTCCCCATTGACTGAGGAAGAGACTCCTGGCCCTTCTCCCATTGAGACAGGTGAAGTTGGGGGGGGGGGGATATCTGTGGGCAAGCCTGGGTTGCAGCGGGACTCTGCAGGGGAGGAAGCGGGGTTTGATCAAGGGAAAGATGGCTCCGAGTTGTAGGTGGGCATGAGGGATAGATCGGGGGATGCCTCGCCAGGTAGTCTGGAAGTATTCCCAGTAGTGTCAGAACCTGAAGAGTTAGATGATAGGGTGTGGAGGTCTCAGAGAATTAGGAGACCACCGGATAAGTTGGCCTACGTAGCACCAGGGTAACAGAGTGTGACGCCTACTGTTTTGGGGAGCCATGTCACTGCCTTTTACACCTGGATTAGACTTTGATTTGCAGGAAGGGTTGGCGAATTATCGCAACGTCATGAGGACATGACTAAATTTGGTGGGGGGAGAGTGTAACATTGCTGTAGGGTTTCACTCCTGTGTAACATGCTGTAAGGTTTCACAGATAATGTAACGGTTTCTCTGTAGCAGCAATGTTTGGGTTATGACTGAAGATAATGGGGTTTGGAATGCTGTTGTTCTTGTGAGTCTGGAAGAGAGATTTTCACGGTCTTTTGCCGGGGTGAGATGAGGAGAGAAGATGCGAATGGAGAGAATTGGTAGGCCGCCGGACCGGCTGGACTTGGAGCGAGGGTCCAAAGGGCAGTGACAAAGGGAGAAGGTCAATGGTGGACAACCAGCTTATCAGTGAGCTCCAACATCGTGCAATAGACTGTTTCATAAGATTGGGCCCTTTTTTTTTTGTTTTCTTTACTAACCATATAGTCAAAATAAGATTTATAAAGCTTAATCATTTAATTGCATATTGTGTACTGTTTGTTATTTTAGGGTACTGATTTGTAATAGGGGACACATCGCGCAGCATCCGCCTAAACAGGATTTCTTAAGTTTGGCTGGGCTGGGAGCTAACACCTCCTATATTAAGTTGCTAGCCAAAGTGAGAGTTACATTTACATCTCCATCCAAGTGTGCAACTTAGAGTAATTTATAAATGTAGAATCAGTCCGATGGCCTGATGAAAAAAGCTGTCTTGGAGCCTGTTGGTCCCGGCTTTTATGCTGCGGTACCGTCTCTTGGATGGTAGCAGCTGGAACAGTTTGTGGTTGGGGTGACTCAGGTTCCCAATGATCCTTCGGATCCTTTTTTCACACCTGTCTTTGTAAATATCCTGAAGCATGGGAAGTTCACATCTGCAGATGTGCTGGGCTGTCCGCACCACTTTGCAGAGTCCTGCGATTGAGGGAAGTTCCCAAACCAGGCGGTGATGCAGCCAGACAGAATGCTGTCATTTTTCCCCTATAGAAAGTTCTTAGGATTTGGGGACCCATACCAAACATTTTCAACCGTCTGAGGTGAAAGGCGCTATTGTGCCTTTTTCACCACACAGCCGGTATGTACAGACCATGTGAGAACCTCAGTGACGTTTATGCTGAGGAACTTAAAGCTGTTCACCCTCTCAACTCCAGATCCACTGATGTCAGCCTGTCTGCATTCTTCCTGTACTCCACAACCAGCTCCTTTATTTTTGTGACATTGTGGGAGAGGTTGTTTTTAGCAACATCTAAGAGGTATCTGGATAGGTACTTGAATGAATAGAGGCATAGAGGGACATGGAATAAATGCAGGCAAGTGTGATTAGTATAGATGTGCATGGTGATTGGAATTGAAGAAGTGGGCCTATGTTCTTACATTCTTGTGTTCTGTGTTGTACAGCTCAGGTGCTCCGATTCTAAGATGAAACTTGGGATCTCAGAAGGAGTATTTCCTTCATGAGATTCTTCTTTGGATATGGTTCAGTCTTGTCCTGTAAGATATACTGGCTCATATTTTGGGTTTTCCTTCTGCTTTTAGTTTAATTTATTATCAGCATTCACAATGAGATGTGGCATGACTTAAGTGCATTGGTTAGATCCATTGTTTGTGAAATTACTTAGCAGATTAACCAAGTTAATATTTCAATTTTTAGTTCTGTCTTATTGCTGTCATAGTGTGCCCCTTGAACCTTCCATTAAAACATGGCTGTTCCCCATTGCCTGTTTACAAAGCCAGAGTGATCAATCTTCTCGGCTATGAGGGTAGAGAATGCAGTATTTTACTCCTCGGCTGTGGCTGATGATCCACAGCTTTTCCTGGATGTCCAGTGTTGAGCTGGCAGTTGATTTTTGTAGCCTATTCCATTTAGCACAATGGTGGAGTATGTCCTTAAAGTCTTATTTTCATAATGATTGTAGTATACTCCTTTCAATGCTGAAATGGATAGACCCATCTGTAAAGGTTAATTATAAGGTTGAAGTTTGTGTTTAATCACTAGTTGTTGCAGATCTTGCTCAGCTGAAACGGTGGTAGTATTACAAAGCCACTCTTGGCTGTGGCCATGGAAGTGTCCCATCCAGAGTGTTCAGTACGTTGTAAGCTCTTTTAATTTTAAAAAAAGTATAATTCAATTTCAAATGAATTCACTAGCTTATGGATAACAAGTTATTAGGTGCAGTTCTTTACTTTTATAAACCTCTGCTTGTCACCTTAGGTGGCATTGAGGAATACTCTCCAAAATAACCTGGGCCTTGTGTGCCATGGTGATCAAATCCAAGACTTACCATCTAGTATTTAATATATATTAATATATATATATATTTGTGTGTGTGTGTGTGTGTGTGTGTGTGTGTGTGTGTGTGTGTGTGTGTGTGTGTGTGTGTGTGTGTGTGTGTGTGTGTGTGTGTGTGTGTGTGTGTGTGTGTGTGTGTGTGTGTGTGTGTGTGTGTGTGTGTGTGTGTGTGTGTGTGTGTGTGTGTGTGTGTGTGTGTGTATATTTGTATAACTTTTCAGCTTGCACTGCTTTTGGAAAATGTTCCTGGTACACTAAAATCACAAAAATGCAATGTAAGGAAAATGATTTTCTGTTTACAAAAGACATTAAATTAAGGGGTTTTAGGACAATGTGATTGCTTTGTGGTCACCATCATGATACCAACATTTAAGATTGAATGCTTCTCCACTGTATTTATAAGGGCCAGTGGTATCACACTTGAGCTTCTATGGACCTGAAAGATCTTGGCAGTAGGTTTTGAAGGAGAGTAGAATTATTTTAAGGAAAAACTTTTTCTTAACCCAATGACTCCAAATGATTTATCTGGTATAATCAGACAAGATATTTGTGGGAACTTGTGTGCAGCTTGGTGGTTGTATCCTTACATTACAGTAGAGACAGAATGTAAAGTACTTCATTCACTGGAAATTTCAGTGGGCCTCTAAGGTCTGAAAATACAAGGCTATCTTTTCTATTTTTCAATTGTTTACTGGAAAATTGATACACGAATATGAACCATATTCATAAATTCTAAAACACTAATAGTTACGCCAATTGTAAATATCTTTACACTAAATGTCAGTTACTTTGTAATT
Organism: Hemitrygon akajei; assembly: GCF_048418815.1. NCBI lineage: Eukaryota > Metazoa > Chordata > Chondrichthyes > Myliobatiformes > Dasyatidae > Hemitrygon > Hemitrygon akajei. The sequence continues at coordinate 100,709,670 of NC_133126.1, forward strand.
ATTTTGGTATGGTGGATTTATTAATTAAAGTTTTCATTTTTGTCTTGCAGTTGAAAAAGATTGGAGGTGGGGGCTTTGGTGAAATCTATGAAGCTGTGGACTTCTTGACCCAGGAAAATGTTGCTCTCAAGGTGGAGTCAGCCCAGCAACCAAAGCAAGTTCTTAAAATGGAAGTTGCTGTTTTGAAGAAACTGCAAGGTTAGTTCTGATGTAATATCAATTCAGACTGTTATATTTCATTAGGCTGGTTTCTGTGTGCTGGATAGTTTGAATAATATGCTGAATTGTGACTTGCTGATAGCTTGCAACTGCAGTGGTTGCCACTTGATGTTCACTGACAGGCCTGATGAATTCTCCATTTCCACTGGGAATCTTTGCCTCCTTCATGCACCGATGATTAGTTGGTGACTTAATGTAATGAGGTTCTGTACACAGTATAGGTGACATGTAATTGATAATGAAGCTCTTGGGCACTTAATTGGCTCCCAATTTTTTTGGCCTGGGAAGTGGTTTCATACTCATTCTCATCCTAAATAAACACTCTAAGGACAAATCAATTCTAAATCCAAATGACCTAGTCACCATTGATCCCAGGCATCTTAATATTCTGGACAATATTCTGGACAAGGACTTTTAATGGTCCCTCCTGGCTCTTCTAATCAATAACTTGACTTTATTCTGACTTCTTTAATATCCACAAAGGTTATGTTCAATTTTGGCTTCCCAAACCTTACACGTGCTTCCTTTTCCTTCTTGACTAACTTCACAACCTTTCTCATGGTTCCCTTACCTTGCCAACCTTGTTCTTCCTTAATGGAACATAACTGTCCTGAAATCTGTGCATTTGGATTTTAAACACTATCTACATGTTGATTGTAGATTTTTCCCAAAAATAGCTGTACCCAATTAACCCACCTTTGCGCCAACCTGACGCACTCAGAATTTGCCCTCCCCAATTTAATATTTTCCTGCAGATCCATATTTATTCATAGTTATTTTAAAACTTAAGGAGTTATGATCATTGTTTTTTAAGTGTTCCTCCACTGAAAGGTCAGTCACCCAGGCCAGGCTCATTTCCCTCTTCCAATTCTAGAATGGTCCCTCCTCTAGTCCACATTCTGTTTTAAGAAACTCTTGGATTGACCTCACAAATCCAGCTGTTTAACCTTCATGCATTAAGGAGGTCCCAGTATATATTGAGTAGGTTAAAGTCACCCACAACAACACCCTGTTGTTTTTGCTCCTTTTTCCTAATCTAATTGCATATCTGTTCCTCAATGTCTTGGTGACTGTTGAGGACTGTGTAGCATAATTGCAATTTTATTTTTGCGTTCTGTACATATCGACTTAGTGGATGAGTCTCCATTATGTCCCCTCTGAGAGCAGCTATTGTCTCTGATTATTAGTTTAACATCTCTCCCTATCTTAGTCCCCTATCTTTTTTTTGCTATCCTTGGTAAAATTTACGCAGAATTGTATCTTGAAATATGTGAGGTGCAAACACAGCTCTGTCTCTCTGCTTTGGATCAATTATATTTTCTTAGGATGTTAAGTCTCTTGTGCATAACTGGGCTGTATTCTGCACAGTACCTTTGTCTTATGATAGTGTTTTACAGGTCTGTGAATGATAATACGTAGCATATTCAAAGGGCAATGTTAATGAGTAGAACTCAAACTTCAAACTATTTATTATCAAGGTAGATATATGTCACCATATACAACCTTGAGACTGAATTTCTTGTGGGCATTCACAGGAAATACAATAGAATCTGTGAAAGAACACACCCAGCAGGATGGACAAGCAACCAATGTGCAAAAGATGACAAATTGTGCAAATACAAAAAGAAATCAATAATAGCAATAGATAAATAAACAATAAATATCAAGAATATGAGTTGTAGAGTCCTTAAGAGTGAGTCTGTAGATTGTGGAATCAGTTTAGTGTTGGGGTGAGTTAAGTTATCCGCACTGGTTGAAGAGCCTTGTGCTCGAAGGGTAATAACTATTACAGAAACTGGTGGTGTGGTTCTTGAGGCTTTTATACCTCCTTCCTGATGGCAGCAGCGAGAAAAGAGCATGGTCTGGATTCTGTGGTGCTTTCCTGCAACAGCACTCCTTGTAAATGTGCTCAATAGTGGGAAGGGCTTTGCCTGTGATGGACTGGGCTATATTAACACTCTTTGAATGCTTTTCCAATCAAGGGTATTCGTGTTCCCGTACCAGGCCATGATGAAACCAGTCAGTATACTCTCTCCACCACAAGTTTATTGAAGTTAGTCAGAGTTTTAGTTGACATGCTCACTCTTCGCAAACTTTTAAGTTAGAGATGCTGCTGTGCATTCTTTCACATAATTTCAGTTATGTGCTGGACCTGGGAGAGATCCTCTGAAATGATAATGCAAAGGAATTTAAAGTTGCTGATCCTATCCTACTCTGAACCCTTGGTGAGCTTAGCTCACGGACCTCTGGTTTCCTCCTCCTGTAGTCAATAATCATCTCTTTGGTATTGCTGACTTTGAGACGTTATTGTCATGACACTCTCAGTGACACTTTCAATCTCCTTCCTTAATGCTGTTTTGGCTACAACAGTAGTGTCATTAGCATACGGCATTGGAGTTGTACTTGGCCTCACAGTCATAAGTGTAAAGTAAGTAGAGCAGAGGACTAAGCTCACAGTCTCATGGTGCACCTGTGCTGATTGTGATTGTAGAGGAGATGTTGCCTATTCAGACATATTTGTAATTGTGATTGATCAAAGCTATTGTGATTTGTTTTTAAGTTACAGACACTGGTTCAGAGTAGAGAAGAGTGAAAATTTGTTTTCTGCTTGTGTCTCTAGTTAAAGATTTTTTTAAGCAATATTTTTAAACAGAGTAAGACTTGCTATCTGATTTATTGAGGATACTCTACAGATGCTGGTTGGACAGCGTATTCATTAGATTGTCAAAATCAGCCAATAACTTAATAAGTACATGTCACCATATTCAGAACCATTTTGCAAGTTTTATTGATCTTTACTGCATTAAATGATATTAGTCAAGATAGCATTAATGAAGCTGTGTTACAGATCTTAAAAATGTATATTTTGTTTGCATGGATCAGATCTGGAGTAACAATTATTTCATTCTCCTTTACACCTGTGCTTTGGAAATGACATAAAGCAATCCTGAATCTTGAAGATATTCTTTAAAACATTTAGTCTTTCTGAAAGTTACTTGGTTTGAAAGAGAGAGAAAATAGAATAAAGCATCAAAAAAGTAATGTGGGGGTAGAGGAAATTGGATAGTGGTGTACAGTCGGCCCTCCTTATCCGCGAGGATTGGTTCCGGGACCCCTCGCGGATGCTCAAGTCCCTTATTCAACCTGTCTCAATATGGTGGACCTTAGGACCCAGCGGAACCCAAGACCTTATTTAACCTGTCTCAGCACAGTGGACATTAGGAGCCAGCGACAGAGATCTGAATCCGCAGTGTTTCTGTTCACGAAAATAATCACGATAATGATTGAAAACAAAGTGGAAATAAAGCGATCGGAAAGATGTGAAATGCCATCGGTCATTAGAAAAGCGTTAGGCTATGTTAGTCAATGATCGGAACAATTTTAAAGGATAAAGTGAGAAAGGCTGTGCCCCGATGAAAGCTACAATTATTACTAAGCAATGCAGTGGTTTAGTTATTGGGTTTTGGGGTTTTGGGTTTTTGATCCTCCACATCAACCCAGCATGGTGGAGAACACACTCGATAGCGATCTGTCACTGGCTTACACTTGGGAACTTCCTGAGCCTGGCATTGAAACATGCGTTCTTAAGTGTTTTATATGCATAGAAAGGTAAAATAAATACTATATACGGATGCAAACATTTGACTAACTGACGCTAAATAATACCGGATGTACCTGTTCCGACTTACTTAGTAAGTGAACTTCTGATTTTTTTCTGATTCCGATCCACGATAACCCACGCACATCCTCCCGTATACTTTAAATCATCTCTAGGTTACTTACAATACCTAATACAATGTAAATGCTATGTAAAATAGTTGTTATACTTTATTGTTTAGGGAATAATGACAAGAAAAAAAGTCTGTACACGCTCGAACAACAAGTGTTGGAGGAGCACTTCTGGGTTTTCGGGATTCACAGTTGGTTGAATTTGCGGATAAGGAGGGCTGATTGTATTTCTTGTATATGAGTAACTGCTAATTGGCGGTGATTAAAGACCAAATGCAGCGAATAAACTGCCTGCTGAGTTTGATTAACACAAAGGCTAGTCACAAGAGGAGGAGAACCAGCAGCTTTCAGATTTTTGTGTTAATGATGTTTTGCCAAAAGGTAGTTGGCTTGCTCATGCATTGGGTGAGATGACTGCAATTATAAATTCAAGATTGTTTATTGTCATTCTTCACATAAGTGAATTGAATTGATTTATTACTTACATCTTTCATGTACATGAAGAGTAAAAATCTTCATTATGTCTCTGTCTAAATGTACAATTATAGTAATTTGTGTACAACAGGACAGTCAATATAACACAGAAATACAGTAACATCAGCATGAATTAAGCAGTCTGATAGCCTGGTGGAAGAAGCTGTCCCGGCCTGTTAATCCTGGCTTTTATGCTGCAGTACTATTTCCCTATGTAGCAGCAGGAACAGTTTGTGTTTGGGATGACTCAGGTCTCCAATGATCCTTTGGGCCCTTTTTACACACCTGTCTTAGTAAATGTCCTGAATATTGGGAAGTTCACATCTGCAGATGTGCTGGGCAGCCCACACCACTCTCTGCAGAGTCTTGCAATTGAGAGAAGTACAGTTCCCATACCAGGCAGTGATGCAGCCAGTCAGGATGCTCTCAATTGTGCCCCTATAGAAAGTTCTTAGAATTTGGGGGCCCATACCAAACTTCTTCAACTGTTTGACGTGAAAGGGGCACTGCTGTGCGTTCTTCACCACACAACTGGTATGTACAGATCATTTGAGACCGTTGGCGATGTTTGTGCTGAGAAGAATGAAATGGTTGTTTCTCCGGATCCGATGCAGCATGAAGGACACAATAAAAAACACAAAAAATATAAAAGCAATTCAATAAAACACAACGTACAAGTAGCTGTTATATACATAGACTAATTGTATCTACAAAAAATGATGCCAGGTGGATTAATGGGTGGAAGTGTTGATAAACCTGGCAGCCTGGGTGAAGGAATTGTTTTTTGAGTCTATTGATCCTGGTCTGGATGCTCTTCTCTCATGGGAGTGGGACAAACAGTGTATAAGCAGGATGGGTAGGATCCTTCATAATAATGCTGGCCCATTTCCAGCAACTTTCCAGATATGTCCTTGATGCTGAGTCAGCTGGTACCAGTAATGCATTGGGCAGTTCTAACAATCTGATACGAGCTTTGGGTTAATATCAACACAGATGCACTTCAAGGGAGTGTGCTTAGCCTGTTGTTCTGTTCTCTCTACACTCATGACTGTGGCTCAGCATTGCTTTCAATCAGAATCAAGTTTAATATCATTGGCATATGTCGTGAAATCTGCTTTGCAGTAGTGGTACAGTACTATTTCACCACAGCTGATCCATTTTCCCTGTCAGTCCTAATCTCCTGCCTCTCCCAGAATCCTTTCATTCCTTGATTAATCAAGATTCTATCAACCTCTGCCTTAAATATATCCAATGAGTTGTCCTCCACAGCCACCTGTGGCACGGATTTCCACAGATTCATCACTCTCTGGCTAAAGGAATTCCCTCTTATCTCCATTCCAAAAGGACGTCTTTCTACTCCTCTGGCCTTAGACTCCCCCGTCACAAGGAGCATTCCAAATATGGATGTTTGGATTTAGATACTGTAAATCCAAAGCAACACACAAAATGCTGGAGCATCTATGGAAAACAGTAAACAATTGACATTTTGGGCTGAGACTCTTAATCAGGGCTCGCTCTCTCCATATTCACTCTATCAAGGCCTTTTAACATGTGACCACACACGCAAAATGCTGGTAGAACACAGCAGGCTAGGCAGCATCTATAGGGAGAAGCGCTGTTGACATTTCGGGCCCAGACTTTTTCCAGCATCTGCAGATTTCCTCGTGTTTGCTCTTTTAACATGCGATTGGTTTCAATGAGGTCACACCTCATTCTTCTGAATTCCAGTGAGTAGAGGCCCAGAGCCATCAAACGCTTCTCATATGATAAGTCTTTCAATCCCAGAATCATTTTTGTGAACTCCTTTTGAACCCTCTCCAATATCAACACATCCTTTTTTTTAGATAAGGGGCCCACAACTGCTCAATATTCCAAGTGAGGCCTCATCATGTATTCCGCAAATCAATAGTAGCTGATAAAAAAAACTAGGTGTCGAGGTTATTGTCTCAACCAGTGCTTGAAATCAGAATCAGGTTTATTATCACCGGCATGTGTCGTGAAATTTGTTAACTTGGTAACAGCAGTTCAATACAATATATAATATAGAAGGAAAAAAACAAAATAAAATAATAATAAATATATAAGAAAATCAATATTTAATATATTGAATAGATTAAAAATCGTGCAAAAACCAGAAGTAATATATATTTAAAAACTGAGCTAGTGTCCAAGGGTTCAAAGTCCATTTAGGAATTGGATGGCAGAGAGAAAAAAAGCTGTTCCTGAATTGCTGAGCGTGTACCTCCAGGCTTCTGTACCTCCTACCTGATGGTAACAGCGAGAAAAGGGCATGCACTGGGGGCTGGAGGTCCTTAATAATGGACGCTGCCCTTCTGAGACACCGTTCCTTGAAGATGCCCTGGGTAATTTGTAGGCTAATACCCAAGATGGAGCTGACTAAATTTACAATGCTCTGCAGCTTCTTTCAGTCCTGTGCAGTAGTCTGCCCCCACCCATACTAGACAGTGATGCAATTTGTCAGAGTGCTCTCCATGGTATATCTATAGACGTTTTTGAGTGTATTTGCTGACATATCAATCTCTCAGACTCCTAATGAAGTATAGCCACTGTCTTGCCTTCTTCATACCTGCATTGATATGTTGGAACCAGGTTAGATCCTCAGAGATCTTGACACCCAGGAACTTGAAACTTATAGCCTCAACATTACATCCACCTTTCCTCTTCTAGTCCTCTCAAAATGAATGCTAATATTGCATTTGCCTTCCTCACCACCGATTCAACCTGCAAATTAACCTTCAGGGAATCCTGCACGAGGGTTCCCAGACCCATTGCACATCAGATTTTTGAATTTTGTCTCCATTTAGGAAATGGTCTGTGCTTTTATTTCTTCTACCGAAGTGCATGACCATACACTTCCCGACACTATTCAATCTGCCACTTTGCCCATTCTCCTGATCTGTCTAAGTCCTTCTGTAGCCTGTCTTCTTCCTCAAAACTACTTGCTCCTCCACCAATCTTTGTATTGTCTGCAAACTTTGCCCAAAGCCATCGACCAAATCATTGACATATAATGTAAAAAGAAATGGTCCCTACACAGACTTCAACACCACTGGTCATTGGAAGTCAACAAGAAAAGATTCCCTTTATTCCCAGTCTTTGCCTCCTGCCAATCTGTCAGTGCTCTATCATTTAGAGATGATATAGGAAATGTGTACAGGATTCTGCCTAAATAAGAGGGCGTCTTAGGTTGACCGAGCTAGGGTTTTTCTTGTTGAAGAGGAGGAGGATAAGAGGTGACTTGATGAAGGCACCAACTAAGAGGCAGAGATCGAATGCGCTCCCTTTTTTCCAGGGCAGAAATGGCTGATGGGGAGGGGCATAATTTTAAGGTGATTGGAGGAAAATGTGGGGAGGTATCAGAAATAATTTTTGTTTTAGCATATGAAATTTGCCTGATATCTCCCCCCCCCACCCCCACCACACTCCCAGCCCCCAGTGCATGGAATACCCTGCCAGAGGTTGTGGTAGAGGCTGATACATTGGGGACGTTTAAGATACTCTTAGAAAGATACATGGATTATTGAAAAATGGAGGGCTGTGTAGGACGGAAAAGTTTGATTAATCTTAGAGTAGGTTAAAAGGTCAGCCAAACATCATGGGCTGTGGGGCTGTACTGTGCTGTTAAGTTCTATCTAATGATATGAGCATATACATCAACTATGTATATTATAGTTTGATATCATTTGGAGAAATGGGGATAAAACAACCTCAACCAAATTTTTTTTGGTTTCTCATTCTAGTTTTCATATCTTCTACTGCCTCTCCTCTCATTCAACTATACATTCTCTGGGTCACATTTAGGCTTAATGTATGTTCTTGACTTTAGTAGCATTTCTTCATACAGAATGTGGGGGGAGGGGGAACATCCCAAGGTGTACAATAGCTCAAAATGTCACTGTGGCTTAAATGTCATAACACCTATTAAGTAGCATTGAGACAACCTTTGAAATAAATTAATACCTTTTTCCCCTCCGTGGGCGAGAAGACAAATTTCTGTAAAACGTTTGGAGCAATGAGCAGCTCCATAGACTTCCCAATTAACTATTAAAATGCTGGTCAATTGATAAGATTGGTACATAAACTAGAGGTATTGAATGAGCTATTGCTTGAGCTATGTTTTAACACTAATCTGGAATCCAAATATTTTAGATATAATTACTTTGATCCTGCAACATATGATTTAACATTTGGCTAGGATTAATTAGTTCAATTCAATTTCATTAGTCAAGTTTGATTACAATCCATTTCTATTTATGGACTATTTTGCATGCAGTAAATTGATTTAAGACAGACTGACAATTATAATACAGTCATAGGGATATAATAAGTGGGGGCAGGAATCATCAGTCACTTCCTGAAGCCTTCCTTCCCTGCATTAAAAAAAAAATCAAGGCTGATTCAACTTTATTTTCTTGCCATATTTCCATGTCCGTTGTTGCCTGCAAAATCCACCAGGATTGAGAATTCTAAAGATTCACCACTACTTGAGTGAGGAAATTTCTACTCTTCTCAGTCCAAAACGAACTCCCAGCTCTAGAAACTTCAGCCTGCAGAAACATTTATCCTTTTGAGCCCTTTGAAGAATTTTGGATGTTTCAATTAAGTCATCTATTCTTTAAACTCCAGATCCCAGTCAATCTCTTTGTACAACATTTCAGAAGTCGGTCTAGTCTCACCATGTAACTGGAGCGAGAGCAATGTAGCAAAGCATCATTGACTCTTGCAATAGAGACCAACAGACCATTTTTCTGTGTAATTTACTGTTTATTGAAGGTGGTAAGAGACTGATCTGTATCTTGGGGGTCTGCTGAAGCTTATAGAGACTAAGATTTTTGTGTTCCATGATAAATACATTAATATCTCTCTTATTTAAATTATTAATTAACAAAACATACCATCAGTATATAGATTCAGCATTTTTAGAATCCAGCAGTGTTTGTGTATGTATCTACACCAGGATAACATTCATGAGATGCCTCTGGAATATGGTTCTTGATGGCTGCAGTTGATTTTTGCCTGGATGAAGTTCTCTGTTCATGATTTGCGTTAGCAATTGTGGTGCATCCTCTCTTGGCTCATTATTGATGTCATCTTGTAAACCTATAGGTGGTAATACATTAACCAGTCTGCACCAATAAGTAGGATCATAACAACGGTCTGGGTTCTGTGGCTCTCTGCTACATTACTTTGCTGCTGTTAAGATTGGATTCATCCTGAATCAGGTGATGGGACCATCAAACTGATGAATACCTCCACCATTAACCCACCCCACGTCCCTTCACCACCACTACATACACTTCAGCCATTTTATGTACATACAATCAATGTATGTATATACCGTAAATTCCGGTTTCAATTTCCGGTTTTAGCTTTCAATGCTGCTTTTGTCTCACCTGACAAGTGCGCTTTGAAGACGTTCCAGACAAGTAGCGACTTTTCCTTCCTGAAACCTTTGGGACGTCGACGCCGCACCTCTTTAACCCACTTCAAGCAACCGGCTTCGTCCATTCAGCAGCATTCTTGAACGCAAACAACACCCCGCGGGAATTTTCTGAGCAATCTTTGTCTTTTTGTCTCAACACAAGATCACGTCTATTCATAAATTGGGTGCACCAACTTCATGTAGCTTTGAAATTTTCACTGACCTCACGGTGTTTTTCGTCCCATTTCAACGCTTGAACTCGAATCATTTCTCTGGTAACAATGCATCCAGATGATCGCTGGTGATTCACCCACTCTAAAACTTTTTCTTCCAGTTCTGGCCACTGACAAGTTTTCCCGCAGTTTGCACAGTTCGTCTTTGGCATTTCCCTCAGCATGTCCTCTGCCTTTCTCCACTCTCTCACTCTCTCTCGTTTACACTAAACTTCTTAGCAGCTGCAGAATTATTCATACCTTTAGTGAATTCAACAACCTTCAGCTTGAAGCCAGCATCATATCGCATTCGTTTTAATCTTTTGTACATGGTGGTCAAAAACTCAATACTGAGTACACGTACTGATCCCGCCACCCCATGTTATGTTTTAATGAGATTACGATAGGCGCTAAATGGTTTCACGGGGGTTACATTTCAGAGGATTCTTTACCATTAGAGACCTAATCCAAAACTTCCCTCCCTGATTTATTTATTAAGAATTCGCTTATAATGCTCTACAATGTGTAGGCCTGTTTTCTTAGCAGGTACTGGTTCACAAAATTTCCCGTTTTGGGATCTGGCAAAGCTGAGTACCAGCATGTGAGATCTTGTGATCTTCTCTGGTTAAATCAAAAACCTCTACAAAAGGGGGAAGGCTTATACAAAAATAACATGAAAAAGGCACTTTTTTAACCTTGAAAATGGGGGCCGGCTTATACTCCAGAATATACGGTAAGCTAATGTTGTGTCTATACAGCCACACTCAAAGATTTACTTGTACATTGTGGTTTATAGGATTGTTATTACATTTGTATTTATTGTGTTCTTTATGTTGATTGTACTTTTTATGCTGCATTGGATTTGAAGTGTCAATCATCTTGTTCTTCTTTGCACTTTGTACTGAAGAATGACAAACTATCTTGAATTTGGTTACCTTCAGCAACATCCCTTTAGCTGTTGTAGGAAGCTTGTTTTTCCTCCTTTTTCGTGCTCTATCTGATTAGCGCATGAAGCTAAAACAATATTGCAGGTCTGGCAACATACATTGGGTTCTGAGCTGAATGTTATTGAATCCTAATGTTGGCATCTTTTTCTATGCCAAGAGACCAGTGCATGTGTCTGTCATAGAAACAAACATAGTGTGTGTGTGGCCTCCGTCAGTCGTGGTTGACCATGGTACTGTGCTTCTGGCAGTCACTGGTTTGTCGAGCAGCGTCGACTATGGCCATTGAGGTTGATCCTGAAAAGGTAGCCTCTGCCACAGTTGTGCATTTGTAGGGCGTCGTGGAATTGTTGTTCCCTGCTCTCTCTGTTTAGCTCTTCGCTCCTCAAACTGACTCAGGATCACTCTTTTGCCTTACTCTTCAGGTGTAGCTGAAGAGTACCTCGCTATTTGTTGCGGTCATCTGCTGTATCCTCCCAGCACTCTGTGTTGATTTTTAAGGCTTTCATGTCGTGCTTGCAGAGGTCCTTGTAGTAAAGCTGGCGTCTACCAATGTTCCTCTTGCCTGTTGCTGAACAACTTCTTTAATAGGTTCGACAGCACAATCTCATCCTCACCGCAGAACTCCACACCAGGCTTGTCTTTCTACTCGTCCTCCCTCTTACTTCCCTCACAGGAAAATAGCCACTCACAGGAGACCTTGCCCACGCCCAGGATTACGGCTGCACAGGTGGAAGGTCAACTGAGGAAGATCTGTACCAGCAAGGCGGCTGGACCGGATGGAGTATCCCCACGATTACTGAGGGCCTGTGCGACTGAGCTGGGAGAACCACTACAGCGCATCTTCAACATGAACCTGGAGCAGAGAAGAGTACCCAGACGGTGGAAAACATCCTGTATTGTCCCGGTACCGAAGAAACCACAACCAAAGGAGTTGAATGACTTCAGACCTGTTGCCTTGACGTCGCACGTGATTAAGACCATGGAGCGGTTGATAATACAGAATCTGAGGCCACAAACCAGGCACGCCTGGGATCCTCTTCAGTTTGCGTATAAGGAAAAGGTGGGAGTGGAGGATGCTATCACGTATTTGCTGCACAAATCCCTCTCTCACCTGGATGGTGTCAGTGGTGCTGTGAGGATTACATTCCTGGACTTCTCTAGTGCCTTTAACACCATCCAGCCCAAGATCTTAAGGCACAAACTAACGGAGATGGGAGTAGACTCACATGGTGGATTGGATAGTGGACTACTTGACAGATAGACCTCAGTATGTGCGGTTGGGAGACTGTAGGTCTGACACGGTGGTCAGCAGCACAGGAGCGCCGCAGGGGACCGTGCTCTCTCTGGTCCTGTTCACCCTGTACACATCAGACTTCCAATATAACTCGGAGTCCTGCCATGTGCAGAAGTTCGCTGATGACACGGCCATAGTGGGGTGTGTCAGGAATGGACAGGAGGAAGAGTATAGGAAACTGATACAGGACTTTGTGATATGGTGCAACTCAAACTACCTGCGTCTCAATATCACCAAGACCAAGGAGATGGTGGTGGACTTTAGGAGATCTAGGCCTCATATGGAGCCAGTGATCATTAATGGAGAATGTGTGGAGCAGGTTAAGACCTACAAGTATCTGGGAGTACAGTTAGACGAGAAGCTAGACTGGACTGCCAACACAGATGCCTTGTGCAGGAAGGCACAGAGTCGACTGTACTTCCTTAGAAGGTTGGCGGCATTCAATGTTTGTAGTGAGATGCTGAAGATGTTCTATAGGTCAGTTGTGGAGAGCGCCCTCTTCTTTGTGGTGGCATGTTGGGGAGGCAGCATTAAGAAGAGGGACGCCTCACGTCTTAATAAGCTGGTAAGGAAGGTGGGCTCTGTCGTGGGCAAAGTACTGGAGAGTATAACATCGGTAGCAGAGCGAAGGGCGCTGAGTAGGCTACGGTCAATTATGGAAAACCCTGAACATCCTCTACATAGCACCATCCAGAGACAGAGAAGCAGTTTCAGCGACAGGTTGCTATCGATGCAATGCTCCTCAGACAGGATGAAGAGATCAATACTCCCCAATGCCATTCGGCTTTACAATTCAACCGCCAGGAGTAAGATATGTTATAGTGCCGGGGTTAGGACTCGATGTATTTAAGTAAACTACTTAAGAACTTTTTAAAAGCTATTATTAATGCTTTTTGAGAGGGTGATTTTAGATGCATATCATATTTTTACTGAGTTAAGTATTGTATGTAATTAGTTTTGCTACAATAAGTGTATGGGACATTGGAAAAAAATGTTGAATTTCCCCATGGGGATGAATAAAGTATCTATCTATCTATCTATCTAGTTCTCCATAGAGGATGTCCTTTGGCAGTCTACCATCCTTGATATGATGGACATGGCTCAGCCAGCGCAGGCTGCATTGTCTTAAAAGCGTGAACATTGTGGGAAGTCCAGCACGGGAGAGGACCTCAGTTTGGGACTTTCTGTCCAGGTGATGCTGAGGATATGGCAAAGGCCGCATAGGTGAAAACTATTGAGTTTCGTCTCCTGTTTGGAGTAGATGGTCCAAGTCTCGCTACCATACAGGAGGGTGATGATAACGCATGCATTGTATAAGGCAGTCTTGGTCTTTGTAGCGAGTTTTGAATTCTCCCAGACCCGCGAGAAGAGTCGAGCAAGGATCGATGTCGCTTTGCCGATATGCCTATTGATTTCAGCATCGAGGGAGGGAGTGTCGCTAACGGTCGACCCCAAGTATGTGAACTCGTGGACCACTTCTAGATCGCAATTGTCTATGGTAATGACTGGTGTCTCCACTATGTTCTGGGCAAGGACATTTGTTTTCTTTAGGCTGACGGTAAGCCTGAAGTCCTTGCATGCCTTAGAGAAGCAGTCCATGAGAGTTTGTACTTGCTGTTTGGTGTGCAAGGTTATAGCAGCGTCATCAGCAAAGAGCATGTCACGTATTAAGATCTTTCGCACCTTTGTTCTTGCTCTCAGGCGCGCAGGGTTGAACAGCTGCCCATCAGACCTGGTGTGCATTTAGATGCCTTCTGTCGACATCCCAAACACATGTTTCAATAGCATAGAGAAGAAGATGCTGAATAATTTGAGGCCAACACGCATCCGTGTTTGACTCCACTACGAATAGTGAAGGGTTCTGATGAACTGCCATCATACTGAACAGTAGCCCTCATGTCATCATGGAATGACTTGATGATACTTAGGAGTTTTGGGGGACAGCCGATCTTGAGGAGAATCTGAAAGAGCCCGTCCCTGCTGACAAGGTCGAATGCCTTGGTCAAGTCAATGAAAGCAACGTAGAGGGGTTTCTGTTGTTCCCTGCACTTCTCCTGGAGTTGACAGAGTGAGAAAATCATGTTGACAGTTGACCTCCTTGTGTGAAAACCACAGTGGGACTCAGGGTAGACCCCTTCTGCCAGAGTTTGTAGATGTGCCAGAGCTACACAAGCAAAGACTTTGCCAACAATACTCAGGAGGGAGATACCCCTGTAGTTGTTGCAGTCATTCCTATCACCCTTGTTCTTGTACAAAGTGACGATTTTGGAGTCGCACATATCCTGTGGTACGGCTCCTTCCTTCCAGCACTGACGGAGGACCTCGTGTAAAGGTTGGAGGAGTGAGCTCTTGGAGTGTTTGATCAGGTCTGGAGGAATCCCATTATTGCCAGGAGCTTTCCCTGGGGCCAGACTGTCAATTGCCTTGCTGAGGTCCTCAATGGTTGGTTCAGAGTCGTGTTCATCCATGACTGGTAGACAATTGATGGCATCAATGGCTAAGCTAACAACAACATTTTCCCTCGAGTAGAGCTCAGAATAGTGTTCTACCCAGTGTTCCATCTGCTTGCTTTTATCGGTGATTATTTCACTGCCAGATGACTTCAGGGGTGCTGTCTTGCTTTGCGATGAGCCAAGGGCTTTCTTGATACCATCATACATTGATCTTATGCCTGTCACAGCTGCAGTCTGTTGCACTTTGCTTCTAGCGGTTCGAAGTGCATGGACTGTTCGGTTGGATGGTGAGAGCTTGGGTTCGATGACAGGAGTCATGATGTTGGACTTTGCCTCAAACCAGTCACTGCTCTTTGTGGTCTTTCTTCCAGAGATAGAGAGTGCTGATTCGTGGATGGTGTCGCGAAGGTATGACCATTGTTCTGTTGTAGTATCTCCTTGTGAGGAGGTAGTCATAGCACCCCGTACTGACTTGGCAAACTGATCAATCTTTTCTGACTGTTTCATCTCTGTTGTGTTGCTGCAAGGTTTTCCAGTTTGTTTGGAGTGGTGGATTTTCTTTGGACATAGCTTGATCTTGCAGCATACTAAAGCATGATCCGTATCATAGTCTGCACTCTGGTATGAGCGGGTGATTAGTACAGAGTTGATGAAAGAGCGCCTGGTGAGGATCATGTCTAGTTGGTACCAGTGTTTAGACCATGGATGTCACCATGAGACCTTGTACTGTGACTTCATTTGAAAGTAGGAGTTAGTTACGCACAGGCTGTGATAGGAGCAGAACTCCAGGAGATGTTGTCCATTGTCATTTATTTTGCCAGTTCCAAAGTGGCCAAGACAAGATGGTCAGGAATCGTTATCAGCTCCCACTCTGGTGTTGAAGTCACAAAGGAGAATGAGGTGCTCATCACTGGGAATATTCCTGACACCAGTTTCTAAATTGTCGTAGAACATGTCTTTTGCCTCAGAGATGGAGTTCAAGGTAGGGGCATACACACTGACGAGAGATACTGGGCCATGACTGGTGTGTAGGCGGAGAGTCATAAGTCGTTCTGATCCATTTTCTGGTGGGTCCACTGTTTGCAACAAGGAGTTCCTAACAGCAAAACCCACTCCATGCTCATGGGGCTCATCTTGGTTCTTTCCCTGCTAGAAAAATGTGTAGTCCCTTTCCTTCAGTGTACCTGAATCTGCCAAATGTGTTTCTTGTAGGGCAGCTATATCTACCTTGAGTGTTAGCAGCTCATTGTTAATGACCGCTGTTTTTTGTGCATCTTTGATATCCTGGAGGTTTCGGTCAAACATGGATGTGTGCAATATAGGTGGCTATTGAAATTTCTCAGCTGGATTAACAGCCAGTACAGTTACATCTAGGCTTTCAAACAGAATTTCAGAGCTGCAACAACCTGCTATAAATATAAATATAGAAGAATAAATGCCCAGCTCATAGGAAGCAATGCCACAAATGTGTAAATATTTGAAATGCAAAGGAAGACATGGTAACATAGAGGTTAGTGCAATGCTATTAGAGCGCGGGGCATTGGAGTTCAAAGTTCAATTCTGATGTTCTCTGCAAGCAAGTTTGTACGTTCTTTCCTGTGTGCATGTGGGTTTCTTCTAAGTACTCCAGTTGTAAACGGTTATTGTAAATTGTCCATGAATAGGCTAGGACTAAAATCGATGGTTTGCTGGGTGACTGAGCTGGGTGGGCTGGAATGGTCTATTCCGTACTGTACCTCTAAATTTAAAAAAAAATTAGAACAAACAAGACTAGGAGCATAGAAAAGAGTACTACATTGTTCCATTGGTGTCTGAGAGAATATGATGAAATTTAAACCATGAAATTTAAATCCAGCTATAGAGGAAATGGACCAAATGCACTACACAGATATTTGCTAATATGGAATTGGGTGTAAAAGGTCTGACAAAGGTTCAACATACCTGAGAATTTTAGAATGAGACAATGTAAGGGGTAACCGTATGACCAAACAATGGTTACCACAACTGAAAGCTAAAGCCCAAATAGTGCAAAGAAGTACAAAGCAGATTTTTTTTGTACTTGAAGAGAGGTATTGTATGAGCTGATAATAATATGGGCTGAAAATCTGATAGGGGTAAAGGTTATCACAAATGCAAGCTCTGCACTCATAAATGAAACAGCTGCCAGATAAGTTTGTCTAAATGAACTAGAACTGGAAGGAAAATGTCATCCAGAGCTGAGAGTTTAAGTAATCGATGGTACTTTCTCCCAGAATGCAGGCAGAAATGAAAGATTTCAGACAGAAAGGTGATGTGTACAGAGCTCTGGACACAAGACATCAGAAGGAGCCTATGTTTGAATGAGGTTCCAGATGGATCTTGGGTAAAGGTCTTAATGCATAGGAATAGACTATTCAGCCTGACTTGTCTATCCCTATGGCACTCTGCTTGGAAACGCTTGCCCCTCAGGCCCCCTTTAAATCTTTGCACCTTAAATCTACAGCATCTGATTGTTAGACTACCCTACAGTGGGAAACAAATTGTGACCGTCCACCCTATCTATCCCCCTTATGATTTTATAAGATTATACCTCAGTCTCCTGTCCAGATTCTCCTTGTTACTCAAGCTGCCCAGTCTTGCCAATATCCTTGTGAATATTTTCTGTTCCTTCTCTAGCTTAATCAGATCCTTCCAATAGTATGGCAACCAGAATTGTACATAATTCTTTAAGTGCTGTCTCAACAATGTCTGGTACAGCTGTAACATGACGTCCCAACTCTTGTTCTCATACCCTAACTAATGAATATGTCGTAAGCCTTTAAAACCTGTCTGTGTATTTGTGTTGTTATTTTTTGGGATCAGTGAATCTCTTCCTAGCTCAAGATGACAACAAACTGATGGTCAGTTACTTTATCAGTTCCTGGAAATAAGCTTACCATGATTCAACCACCTCCTCAGCTGACATTCACCAGCAAAAAGTGGTTTGTCAGCTGCTGTATTCCAAGTCAGGATGTATTAAGTAATGACCCATCATTTGTGTCTTGTCACCAGTAGTTCTGTATTCTTGTTACAATGTGACTCAACAGTATGACTGAGCTACTCATAAACCTGCAATGTGGTTATCCTTCATGGTAATGATGAAGCTGCCAATTCTCATTTGACTAGCTGTTACACCAGCAGGCCTTCAGGAATTATACATTTGGCCAGTTTTATGTTTTAATTTTGTTTTTTTAATTTATTTTTATTTAAAGATACAACACTCTAAAAGCTTCTTCTGGCTCAATCAGCCAACACTGCCCAATTACACTCATATGACCAATTAACATACTAACCTCTGTCTTTGGAATGTGGGAGGAAACTGGAGCATCAGAGGAAACCCACGTAGTCATGGATAGAACATATAAACCCCTTGCAAACAGTGGAAGGAATTGAACTGGGTTGCTGGCACTTTAATAACATTATGATACCTGCTATGCTATCATACCACTCTGTGCCAGCCTACGCTAACTAGGTTGATGGTTAAACCTAGATATTTTGGAGTATCTTCATTGTTTCAGTGAAGGTCTCACAGTATCCTAGAGCAACATGTCCTTTCTGAGAAAACAACAGTTACAGATGAGATCTGATCAGCACTTTCTCAGTTTGCAATCTAATTCCCTTGAGATAAAGAGCAACATTTAGACTTACATAAAATGCTGGAGGAACTCAGCAGGCCAGGCAGCATTGACTGGAGAGAAAAGCTGAGGAATAGATTTAAAAGGTCAGTGGAGGGGAGAGTGAAACACAAGCTGATAGTTGAAACCTGGAGATGGAAGGATGAAGTAAAGAGCTGGGAAGTTGATTGGTGAAAGAGACAGAAGGCCATGGAAGAAAGAAAAAGGGGGAGGAGAACCAAAGGGAGGCAATGGGGCAGGCAAGGAAATAAGGTGAGAGAGGGAAAAGGGAATGGGAAATGGTGGGGGGGGGGGGGTGGAGGCTAGTGGCATTACCAGAAATTTGATTTGGCAGGATGTTTCCTCCTGAGATAGAACCTACAACTGGGCTAATAAAGAGGGTAACACGCAAAAAAAAAACTAGAAGAACTCAGCAGGTCAGGTGGCATCTATGGAAATGAATATACACTCAATGTTTTAGTGTAAGACCCTTCATCAGGACTGGAAAGAAAAGAAGCCAGAATAGGATGTTGAGGGGAGGAGGAGGAGTAGAAGGTGATAGATGAAGTTATGTGGGTGGGGGAGGGGGATGATGTGGGAAGCTGGGTGGGGGGGTAATAGGTGGAAAGATAAAGGGCTAAAGAAGGAGGAACTTGTTATGGGAGGAGACTGGACCATGGGAGAAGGAAGGAGGAGGGGCATCAGGAGGAGGTGATAGACGCGGTGAGAAGAAGAGGCAAGGGGGGCTAGATTGGGGAAAGGAAGAAGAGGGAAGGGAGAAAATTATCGGAAGTTAGAGAAATCAATGTGTATGTTATCAGACTAGAGGCTATCCAGATGGAATATGAGCTGTTGCTCCTCCACCCTGAGAGTGGCCTCATTGTGGCAGTAGAGGAGGCATAGGCTGACATACCTGAATGAGAGTGGAAATTGGAATTAAAATGCTTGGCCACTGGGAAATCCTCCTTTTTTTTTGCAGTGGAGCAAAGGTACTCTGCAAAGCAGTCCCCCAATCTACATTGGGAACAGTAGAAGACCCTGACAGATGTGTTGCCTCACTTGGAAGGAATATTTGTGGTCCTGAATGGAGGTGAGATAAGGGAGGAGGTGAATGGGTAGGTGTAGCACGTCTTTTGCCCCGCAAGTGGAAGAAGTGCTACATCTACCCATTCACCTCCTCCCTTACCTCCATTCAGGGACCCAAACAGTCCTCCAAGCTGGTGGAGTTGTCCAGTGTATCCAGCACTCCTGATGTGACCTCTTCTACATTCGTGAGACCAATGTAGATTGGGGGGCCACTTTGAGCACCTTCACTCCATCTGCAAAAAGCAGGATTTCCCATGGTTAACCACTTTAATTCCAATCTGCCCTCCCATTCCAACAAGTCTGCTCCTGGCCTCCTCTACTGCCGCAACGAGGCTACTCTCAATTGGGAGAAGCAACACTTGGAAGCCTCCAACTTGTTGGCACAATTATTAATTTCTCTAACTTCCAGTAATTTCTCCCTTCCCCCTTTAAAAAAAATTTCCACTCTGTCTACCCCCCATATCTCTTATTTCACCTCACCTGCTTATCACTTATCCCTTGTGTCCCTTCTTCATCCTTTTCTCCCATGTCCACTTCACTCTCCAATCAGATTCCTCTTTCAGACTTTTTCCACTATCGCCTCCCAGGATCCCTCCCCCAACCACCTGGCTTCACCTATTACCTTCTAACTTCTACTCCTTTCCGCAACACCCCCATCATCTTATTCTAGTTTCTTCTTCCTTTCTTTTCCAGTCCTGCTGAAGGGTCTAGATCCAAAACATTGACTGTTTATTCCTTTCCATAGATGCTGCCTGACCTGTTGATTTCTCAAGAAATTTGTGTGTTACTCTGGATTTCGAGCATCTGCATAATTGCTTGTGGTAGTAATAAAGGGCTGCCCAATTAAGAGCGGTGTGGTGAACTTTCTTTCCAAAGACTGTTAGTCTTTGGTGGGTGCTAACTTTACAAGTACTTAAGGCAAAGATAGATAGTTGATAAGCAAAGGGTGAAGGTTACTCTGGGCAAATGAGAATATAGAGTTGAAATTGAATGGCCAAGCAGATTTGAGGGACTGGGTACACTAGCTTGTTCCTAATCTGTACAAGTGTATGTACTACTTATTGTGCAAAAATCAGTAGATGCTGCACCTAAACTGAAGTGCCTAATTCATAATACAAAGCAGAGTAAAATTATGTAATCAACAATAGTTTATCAATAAATTGATTTCCTGGCTGTGTGAGGGGATTAGAATCTTCCTTGGGAAATCTTATATAAGGGTTTTTGAGGTTTTTGCACTATGTATAGGAGACATTAGCAGGGGTGTTTTACACTGCATGAATCTTTTTCTAAATATTAACAAAATTACTTCTCTCCCCCCCTCCTATTTTGTACATCATATGTGATCACTCAGCATGAAACGAATATTTTGATCTTCAGTTGTAGATGCAGAGTGCAAAACCACTCAATCTGTTGAGCTCACTTTTCAATATCACTGGAACACTAGAACACTACAGCACAGTACAGGCCCTTCAGCCCTCGATGCTGTACCGACCCATATATTCCTTAAAAAAAAGTACTAAACCCACACTACCCCGTAACCCTCTATTTTTCTTTCATCCATGTGCCTGTCCAAGAGGCTTGTAAATACCCCTAACATTTTAGCCTCCACCAGCATCCCTGGCAAGTCATTCCAGGCACCCACAACCCTCTGTGTTTATAAAAAAACAAACAAACAAACAAACTTACCCTGATGTCTCCCTTAAACTTCCCTCCCTTAACTTTGTACATATGCCCTCTGGTGTTTGCTATTGGTGTCCTGAGAAACAGGTACTGGCTATCCACCCTATCTATGCCTCTCATAATTTTGTCAACCTCTATCAAGTCCCCTCTCATCCTTCTATGCCCCAAAGAGAAAAGACCCAGCTCTGCTAACCTGCCCTCATAAGACTTGTTTTCCAAACCAGGCAACATCCTGGTAAATCTCCTCTGCACCCTCTCCATAGCTTCCATATCCTTTCTATAATGAGGTGACCAGAATTGAACACAATACTCTAAGTGCGGTCTCACCAGAGATTTGTAGAGTTGCAACATGACCTCTCTACTCTTGAACTGAATCCCCCTATTAATGAAGCCTAGCATCCCATAGGCCTTCTTAACTATCCTATCAACCTATGCAACGGCCTTGAGGGGTGTATGGATTTGAAGCTCAAATGTATGGATCTGTTCATCCACACTCTTGAGTAACCGACCATTAACCCTGTATTCAGCCTTCTGGTGTGTCCTTCCAAAATGCATCATCTCACACTTTTCCGGATTGAACTCCATCTGCCATTTTTCGGCCCAACTCTGCAGCCTGTCTATATCCTCTTATAACCTTTGACAGCCCACAGCTCGAACCACAACTCCTCCAATCTTCGTGTCATCCGCAACCTTACTCATCCATCCTTCCGCCTCTTCATCCAGGTCATTTATAAAAATCACAAAGAGCAGGGGTCCCAGGACAGATCCAAACAGCCAAGGTTCCACTGATCCCATGCCTCATGACTTTCTGGATGAGTCTATCGTGGGGGACCTTGTCAAATGCCTTGCTAAAATTATGTAGACCACATCTACCGCCCTACCCTCATCAATTTCTTTTGTTACCTCTTCAAAAAACTCAATTAGGCTTGTGAGGCATGACCTTCCCTTCACAAAGCCATGTTGACTATCCTTGAGTAGACTGTACTTCTCCAAATGCTCGTAGATCCTATCCTTAAGAATCCTTTCCAATAGTTTGCAGATCACTGACGCAAGACTTGCCGGTCTGTAGTTCCCAGGATTCTCCCTATTACTTTTTTTAAACAAGGGAACTACATTTGCCATTCTCCAATCCTCCGGCACCTCCCCTGCAGCCAAAGAGGATTCAAAGATCATAGATCAAAGATCCTAAATTTTTATACTTGTTTCAGTCTATACCAATTTTTATTTCTAAAGCTCTTTTTGACTCGTTAGATTCTATCATTTTGTCCTATCTATGGAAGGGCAAACATTCTAGACTTGATAAAGCTTACCTCCAAAAATCTAAAAAAGGGTGGTATGGCTTTACCTAATTTCCATTTATATTATTGGGCAGCTAATATTCGCTGTCTTACTTTTTGGTCCTTTTTTTAAAATATAATCTCTGATTGTCCAAAATAGGTGGCAATGGAGTTGAACTCTACTAAGAATATCTCTATTTCTGCACTACTTGGATCTGCACTTCCTTGTCGCTTACCTAGACTAATGTTAATCCTCTTTTTAGACATACTCTGAGAATATGGGCTCAATTTAGAAAATTTAATGGCTTTCATGGGATTTCTCTCTAGTCCTGTCTTACATAACCATCTTTTCCTACCTTCCATGCAAGACTCAACATTTCATGATTGGCATTAGGCGCTTTGAAGATCTTTTCATAGATAATCGTTTTGCAACTTTTCAGCAATTGTCTGCAAAGTTTAACCTACCTAATATCCATTTCTTTAAATACCTTCAAATTAGACTTTTCATTAACCCTTTATTGTCTAATTTTCCTGAGATGCCCGAGAAAAACTTTGTGGACCTGTTTCTTTGTATTAATCCATTGAGCAAAGGCTTAATATCTTTTATCCGTGATAAATTAGTGACCTTGAGGAGTGACCCCTTTGATAAAATTAGAACTACTTGGGAGCATGATTTAAATATTTCTTTATCTGATGTGGTTTGGGATTCACTTCTTTCGTCAGCTAATTCAACCTCTTTGTGTGCTCGCTGTCTTTTACAGTTTAAGGTTGTACATAGGGCTCACATGTCTAAAACTAAATTGTTGCGGTTTTATCCTGACATTAGTCCTGTTTGTAACAGGTGTAAAGGTAGCGAGGCATCTCTTATCCATATGTACTGGGCTTGTCCTAGTCTAGAGAAATTTTGGAGAGAAGTATTTTTTATCTTTATCCCATATTCTTAATTGCCACTTAGAACCTAATCCTCTGATTGCCCTTTATGGTACCTTGGGTAAGGCAGACATGCATTTGAGTCCGACCAAACGTCGAACATTATGTTTTGCCTCTCTTTTGGTAGACGCTTAGTTCTCCTTAAGTGGAGAGATGTTGCCCCACCCACTCATGCTCAATGGCTTAATGATATTATGTCCTGTTTAGACCTTGAAAACATTCATTACTCACTTCTTATTCGGACACAAGATTTCATAAGGTGTGGGGACCTTTTCTTGAATATTTTCATAACTCCTCCTTAGATTAAGCTTATTCTTTTAAATCTCTTTCTTTCAGCTTTTTTTCTCTCTAAGTTTTATGGTTTCTTTTTGATAGAAATTACATTATAGTTTTGGTAGTAGGCATTATTATTTTATTTATATTTACAGTTTTGGGGGGGTTGAATGCTCTTTTATTTCACATATTGTAATGGTTGTCCTGGAGTTTTACAGTGGGAGGGTGGGGAGGATACTAACTTTATATGATTTTATTCGGGGTGCTGTTTCCTTATTGTTAATGAATTATACAATTGATATGTTTATTTTGTACTGCATTAATCTTCACTTTGCTGTTGGGGTTTTTTTTGTTTGTAGTTGGTTTATAGAAATGCATTAAAAAAAATCATAGCTACTGCTCCAGCGATCTCATCTCTCACTTCCCACAGCAACCTGGGGTATATCATGTCAGGCCCTGGGGCTTATCAATCTTGATGTTTTTAAGAAGATCCAACATTTCTTCCTTAACCTCCACATTGTCCAGCAGACAGCCCTGTTCTATTTTGACCTCACTCTGATCAAGGTCCTTTTCACTTGTGAATACTGAAGCAAAGTATTCAATTAGGACCTCCCCAACTTCCTTCGCCTCCAGGCACATGTTGCCTCCTTTATCCTTCACTTCATTCTTGTCATCCTTCTGTTCTTCACATATGCATAGAACGCTTTGGGGTTCTCCTTAATCGTACATGCCAAGGCCTTCTCATGCCCCCTTCGAGCTCTCCTAACTCCTTTCTTAAGCTCCTTCCTGGCTACCCTATATTTCTCATGAACCCCTCCTGCTTCCTGCTTCTTATATCTAACATATGTTTCCTTCTTCCTCTTGACGAGTTGCCTCAAGTGTTTCGTCAGCCACGGTTCCCTTTTCCTACCATTTTTTCCTTGTCTCAGTGGGACAAACCTATTCTGAACCCAGCACAAGTGGTCCCTAAATTTCCTGCACATTACTTCTGTGCTTTCACCCTTGAACATCTGTTTCCAATTTACTTTTGCTAGTTCCTGGCTCATCCCTTCATAGTTAGCCCTTCCTCATTTAAGCACTTTCCATTTTTTTTATTTTCATCCTTTTCCATAGCTATGCTGAAGCTAAGGGAATTGTAGTCACTCTCACCAAAATGCTCCCCCACCAAGAGGTCTGCCACCTGACCAGGTTCATTACCCAGAACTAGATCCAGTATGGCCTCCCCTCTCGTCAGCCGGTCCACATACTGTGTCAGGAATCCTTGAACACACCTAACAAATTCAGCCCCATCTTTCCACCTTGAAGTCAGAGGTGCCAGTCAATATGCGGGAAGTTGAAATCACCCATAACTACAACCCTGTATTTCCTGCACCATTGTAAAATCTGCCTGCTTACCTGCTCCTCGGTGTCCCAAGGACTATTTGGGGGCCTATAGTCTACTTCCAGCACAGTGATTGATCCCTTCCTGTTTCTGACTTCCACCCACACCAGCTCAGTGGACACTCCCTCTGCAGCGTCCTCCTTTTGTATAGCCATGATACTATCCCTGACTAGTAATGCTACTCCCTCCCACCCCTTTTCTATCTCCCATCCTATTCCTTTTAAAACATTTAAACCCTGGTTCCTGCATCAGCCAATCCTGCCCTTCCTCCAGCTAAGTTTCAGTAACGGCCACAACATTGTAGTTCCACGTACTGATTCTTGCTCTAAGTTCATCCCCTTTATTCCTAATACTCATAGTGTTGAAATACATTTCAACCCCTCGAACTGGTTACATTTATGTTTTGTCCCCTGCCTGTTTTGTCCTTCCTCACCAACTCAGAACACATAGCATCATGCCTTTGTCCTTCTACCCTAATCTCTGCACTCACATTCTGATTCCCACCCCCCGCCAAACTAGTTTAAACCCTCCCCAACGGCTCTAGCAAACCTGCCTGCCAGGATATTGGTCCCTTTCCAGTTCAAGTGCAGCCTGTCCTTTTTGTACAGGTCAGACCTTCCCCAGAAGAGATCCCAATGATCCAGAAATCTGAACGCCTGCCCCCTGCACCAACTCTTCAGCCACACATTCCTCTGCCATAACTTCCTGTTCCTACCCTCTCTGTCTCGTGGCACAGGCAGCAATCCCAAGATTACCACTCTTGAGGTTCTGCTTTTTAACTTCTTTCCTAACTCCCTATATTCCTTCTTCAGGACCTCATCCCTACTACTATCTATGTCCCCACATGGACCACGACATCTGGCTGCTCACCCTCTCTCCTGAGAATACCGAGAACTCGATCGAGATATTGCGGACCCTGGCACCAGGGAGGCAACAGACCATTCAGGGTTCTCAATCTCTCTCACAGAACCTCTTATCTGTCCCCCAACTATCGAATCCCCTATCACTACTGCTCTCCTCTTTTCCCTCCTTCCTTTCTGAGCTGAAGAGTCCAGTCTCAGTGTCAGAGATGCGACCACTACAACTTGTCCCTGGTAGGTCATCCCCACCAACAGTATCCAAAACGGTATACTTATTGTTGATGGGAACGGCCACAGGGGTGCTCTGCTCTTTCAGTCTATTCCCCTTCCCTCTCCTGACAGTCACCCAACTACCTGTCTCCTGACTTTTAGGGGTGACTGTCTCTCTGAAACTCCGATCTATTACTGCCTCTGCTTCCCGAATGATCTGGATCATTTTTCATCCAGCTCCAGCTCCAGTTTCCTAACTCAGTTTGACAGGAGCTGCAGCTGGATGCACCTTTTGCAGGTGTAGTCATCAGAGAAAATTGTGCTGTCCCCTGACTTCCCACATCCTGCAATCGGAGCACTGGACTGCCCTATCTATACTGCCTTCATTACCAACTCCTAAGTTAATTAAATTAATCTTGATTGCCCAATCAGCTGCTTACTGCTGAGTCTGAGCTATTCAAATCTTGATTGACTTGATTGCACAATCCAACTGCCAAAACCTCTCGAGCCAAAGCCTCAGAGCTCCACTCCTTCACACACTCACTGGCCGCTCTCCACTGGCCACTCTGCTTGAGTTACCCCTCTTTTTATATATCCTTTAACCATCAATAAATTTTGTTATGCCTTCTAACTTTATGATCCACAATACTGCAAATACAGTTCTGTCTTTCTTCAAGTTGTTTTTGTGGGTAAAAGCTGTAGACAAAGATTCAGTCGTTTATTGGAGTTTTAACTCCAATCACTTTTTTAAGAACATATAAGAGTATAGCATAGGAACAGGACATTTGGCCCACAATGTTGTGCCATTCCAGCTAAAAAGCAAATCAAAAACACCCAAATACTAATCCCACCTTCCTGCATACCGTGTCCATATCTGTCCATCTTGTATTCATTTATCTATTTAAACGGCTCTTAAAAGCCTCTAATGTATTTGTTTGTACACCATATGAGACATCTACGATACTGAGTAAAAAAAAAACTTGCCCTTCATGTCGGTTAATCCTACCTTCTCTCACCTTCAATGCATGCCCTCTAGTATTAGACATTTCAACCTTGGGAAACAGATACTCTCTGTCTGCTGTATCTATGCCTCTCATAATCTTGTAAACCTCTATCTGACATCTGACGCTCCAGAGAAAACAACCCGTTTCTCTAACCTCTTGTGATAGCACATGCCCCCTAAACCAGGCAGTATCCTGGTAAATCTCCAAAGCCTCTCCACTGTTTGTCAATAATTTTGCTGATTAGAAATATTCTTGTGAGCAAAGTATATTTGTATTTGGCAGAGTTTTGCACAGAAGAATGTCCTTCAAATGTTGCTTATAGCAAAGCTATTTATCCTTGTCATTACTTTTTGGACCACTGCAGAGATTATTTTTACAGTCCTTGATAAATTCTTGACAAGGCTTTGTGAATTGGTATAGTTTGTGCAGATTAAAATGTCAATGCATTCTATTATCTAGATCAAAAATAGTTTTAAGTACTGAGCTATTTTGACAATTGTCTAAGGGAAGGGGTCTATGAGCACAATAGATTTACATTGCCTAGATGCATCATATTCCAAGTAATCTGTGTGGATTTAGGTCTAGTGAAATGGTGCATGCGGTGTTTTATAGGTGTCAAAATAGCAGACTTTGTATCTAGGCTACGTTTTAACGTACTTGAAATAAAGCCTTATAATTGCTTCAGTTAGCAGAATAGGCAGCAACTGTGGAGAGGGGAACTTAGTTAATGCTGAAGCAAGAATCAGAATCAAATTTATTATAATTGACATATGTTGTGAAATTTGTTGCTTTGTGGCAGCAGTACAGTATAAGAGATAAAAAATAAATATTTTGAAGGAAGAATAGTGAGGCAGCATTGATGGACCTTTCAGACAGCTGATGGAAGAGTGCAAGAAGCTGTTGCTGAAACATTGAATGTGCCTCCTGTACCACCTCCCTGATGATAGTAATGAAAAGAGGGCATATCTCGGGTGGCAAGAATCATTAGTAATGGATGCTGCTTCCTGAGGCATCGGCTTCTGAAGAAATCCTCTGGTAGGGATGCTTGTGCCTTTTATGGAGCTGCTGAGTTTACATCCCTCTGCAGCATCTTTTGATCTTATGCATTTGAAGCCTCCACACCAGACAGTAATGCAACCAGTCAATGCTCTCCATAGCGCATCTGTAGAAATTTGCTAGAATCTTTGGTGACCTTATCAAATCTTGTCAAACTAATGAAGCATAGTCTCTGCTGTGCATTGTGTGATCAATGCAATATTGATCATATTGTATCAATATGATGGGTCCAGGATAGGTCCTCTGAGATGTCGATGCTCACCTGAAGCTGCTCACCCTTTCCACTACTGACCCCAAAATGAGAATTGGTGGGCATCACTTTTCATCAGAATGCAGTCTACCTGATCTATTGAGTGTCTCCAGCCTTTTGAAATTTCAGGTTTCTAGCATCTGCAGTTTTTGGCTCTTCATTTAATGTGAGTTTTTGATTACAAACAAAGTATTGGTGAAAATATTAGTCCAGAGATATTTATAGATGAAACTTTTCACTTCACTTTGAAATTTATGGAAGTGCTTGGACCAGGGGTCTATAAATTGAACAAGGGGTCCGTGGACCCTAATTTGAGAACCCCTGGCTTAGACTAGTGCTTCCAGATTAATTGAAACAAGACTATCCTTAGAGTCATAGAAAAGTACAGCACAGAAACAGACCCTTTGGTCTTTCTTGTCCATGGTGAGCCACTAAAGCTGCCTACTCCCATCAGTCTGCACCGGGACCTACCATCCATGTACTTATCCAAACTCCTCTTAAACTTTGAAATCAAGCATGCATGCACCAGTTTTGCTGGCAGCTTGTTCCACGTTCTCACTACCCTCTGAGTTGAATAAGCTTCCCTTTATGTTCCCCCAAACTTTTCACCTTTCACTCTTAACCCATGACCTCTGGTTTTTTCTACCCACCTCAGTGGAAAAAGCCTGTTTGCATTTACCCTAGCTATATCCCTCATAATCTGTATATCTCTATCAATCTCCTTTCAATCTTCTGTGCTCCAAGGAATAAAGTCCTAACTTAATACAATCTTTACTGATAACTCAGGTCCTCAAGACCCGGCAACATCCTTGTAAATTTTCTCTGTACTCTTTCAACCTTATTTACATCTTTCCTGCAGGTAGGTGATCAAAACTGCACACAATGTTCCAGATTGTGTCTCACCAATGCCTTATACAATTTCAAAATAACATCCCATCTCCTGTACTCAATATTTTGATTTTTGAAGGCCAAAAGCTTTCTTTATGATCCCATCTAACTGCGACACCACTTTCAGTGCATTATAGACCTGTATTTCTAGATCCCTCTTCTACCACACTCCTCAGTGCCCTACCATTAATTGTGTGAAACCTCCCCTGGTTGGTCCTATTGGAGTGCAACATCTCATACTTGTCTGCATTAAATTCCATTTGCCATTTTTCTGCCCATTTTTCCAGCTGGCCCAGATTCCACTACAAACCATGATAGCCTTCCTTGCTGTCCACTACACCCCCAGTCATAGTGTCAAATGCCAATTGCTGATCCAGTTAACCACATTATCATCCAGATCATTGATGTAGATGACAAACAACAAAGGACCCATCACCAATCCCAGAGGCACTCCACAAACCTTTAGTTAGAGAGGCAACCATGTGCTACCACTCTCTGGCTTTTCCACAAAGCCAATGTCTAATCCAATTAACTATCTCATCTTGAATACCAAGCAACTGAACCTTTGTGACCAACCTCCCACACCAGACCTTATCAAATGCCTTACTGAAATCCACATACACAGCTTGCATTGATCAACTTTCCTGGTCACTTCCTCGAAAAACTCTCTAAGATTGGCTAGACAAGACCTGCCATGCTGACCATCCTTAATCAGTTCATGTCTATCTAAATACCTATATATTCAGTCCCTTAGAATACCTTCCGATAACCTTTCCTCTACTGATGTCAGGCTCACGGGTTTATAATTTCCTGGATTATTTGTAGAGCATTTCTGCACTGTAGAACAACGTGGCTATCTTCCAATCCTCTGGTACACATAACCTGTCGTTGGGATGATTTAAAATCTCTCCGAGGAACTGGCAGTTTCTGCAGTTGCCTCCTGTAGGGTGTGAGGAAACACCTTTTCAGGCCCTGGGGATTTATCCACCCTAATTTTCCTCAGGACATCAAGCACCTCTTCCTCTATAATCTGTATAGGGTCCATGCAGTTGATGCTGCTTTGTCTCACTTTGATAGACTTTGTCCATCTCTAGAGTAAACACAGATGCAAAAGATCCATTTAAAATCTCCCCCATCTCTTCTGGCACCACACGTGGATTACCATTCTGATCTTCCAGGGGACCAATCTTGTGCCTTGCAATCCTTTTTGTTCTTAACATATCTGTAGAATCCCTTCGGATTCACCTTCACCTAGTCTGCTAGGGCAACTTCAAGCCTTCTTATAGTTGTCCTGTTTTTTTCCTTAAGTGTTTTCCTGTATTTCTTTTACTCTATAAGCACTCCCTTTGTTCCTACCTGCCTATATCTACTATGCACCTCTTTGTTCTTCTTAACCAGGGCCACAATATTTATTGAAAACCAAGGTTCCCTACTCCTGTTATCTTTACCTTTTATTTTGGCAAGCTTTGTACTCTCAAATTATCACTTTTGAAGGCTCCCACTTGCCAAGTACACTTTTGCCAGAAACCAGCCTGTCCCAATCCCCAAATGCACGATCTTTTCTGATACCGCCAAAATTGGCCTCACTCCAAGTTAGAAACTCTACCCACGGACTTGACCTATCTTTTTCCATGCTTGCTTTGAAACTAGTGGCATTGTGATCACTAAATGCAAAGTGTTCCCCTACTCAAACTTCTGTCACCTGCACTGTCTCATTCCCTAATAGCAGTTCAAGAATCACACACTTTTGTTGGGACTTTCATGTATTGATTAAGGAAGCCATTTGCACATTTGACACAAACTATCCCATCTAGTCCTTTTAAAATATGGGAGTCCCAGTCAATATATGGAAAGTTTATTTGGGTGGAAATGAGGAATGGGAAAGGTGTAGTAACACTTATAGGAGTGTATTATAGACCACCTAATGGGGAGCGAGAATTGGAGGAGCAAATTTGCAAGGAGATAGCAGATATTTGCAGTAAGCACAGGGTTGTGATTGTGGGAGATTTTAATTTTCCACACATAGACTGGGAAGCCCATACTGTAAAAGGGATGGATGGTTTGGAGTTTATAAAATGTATGCAGGATAGTTTTTTGCAGAAATACATAGAGGTACCAACTAGAGAAGGGGCAGTGTTGGATCTTCTGTTAGGGAATGAAATGGGTCAGGTGACAGAGGTATGTGTTGGGGAGCAGTTCGGGTCCAGTGATCACAATGCCATTAGTTTCAATATAATTATGGAGAAGGATAGGACTGAACCCAGAGTTGAGATTTTTGATTGGAGATAGGCAAACTTTGAGGAGATGTGAAAGGATTTAGAAGGAGTGGATTGGACAATTTGTTTTATGGGAAGGATGTAATAGAGAAATGGAGGTAATTTAAAGTTGAAATTTTGAGGGTACAGAATCTTTATGTTCCTGTTAGGTTGAAAGGAAAGGTTAAAGATTTGAGAGAGCCATGGTTTTCAAGGGATATTGGAAACTTGGTTAGGAAAAAGAGAGATATCTACAATACATATAGGCAGCATGAAGTAAATGAGGTGCTCGAGGAATATAAAGAATGTAAGAAGAATCTTAAGAAAGAAATTAGAAAAGCTAAAAGAAGATACTAGGTTGCTTTGGCAAGTATGGTGAAAATAAATCTGAAGGGTTTCTACAGTTATATTAATAGCAAAGGGATAGTGAGGGATAAAATTGGTCCTTTAGAGAATCAAAGTGGACAGCTATGTGTGGAGCCGAAAGAGATGAGGGAGATTTTGAACAATTTCTTTTCTTTAGTATTCACTAAGGAGAAGGATATTGAATTGTGTAAGGAAAGGGAAACAAGTAGGGAAGTTATGGAAACTATGACGATTAAAGAGGAGGAAGTACCACCCTTTTAAGGAATATAAAAGTGGATAAATCTCCAGCTCCTGACAGGATATTCCCTAGGACTTTGAGGGAGGTTGGTGTAGAAATAGCAGGGCTCTGACAGAAATATTTCAAATGTCATTAGAAACAGGGATGGTGCCGGAGGATTGGCGTATCACTCATGTTGTTCCATTGCTTAAAAAGGATTCTACGAGTAAACCTAGCAATTATAGGCCTGTCAGTTTGATGTCAGTGGTGGGTAGATTAATGGAAAGTATTCTTAGAGATGGTATATATAATTATCTGGATAGACATGGTCTGATTAGGAATAGTCAGCATGGATTTGTGCGTGGAAGGTCATGTTTGACAAAACTTATTGAATTTTTTGAAGAGATTACTAGGAAAGTTGACGAGGGTAAAGCAGTGGATGTTCTCTATATGGACTTCAGTAAGGCCATTGACAAAGTTCTGCACGGAAAGTTAGTTAGGAAGGTTCAATCGTTAGGTATTAATATTGAAGTAGTAAAATGGATTCAACAGTGGCTGAATGGGAGATGCCAGAGAGTACCTGTGGATAACTGTTTGTCAGGTTGGAGGCTGGTGACTAGTGGTGTGCCTCAGGGATCTGTACTGGGTCCAATGTTGTTTGTAATATACATTAATGATCTGGATCATGGGGTGGTAACTTGAATTAGTAAGTATGCAAATGATAAGGTAGGTGGTGCTGTGGATAATGAAGTAGGCTTTCAAAGTTTGCAGACAGATTTAGGCCAGTTAGAAGAGTGGGCTGAAAGATGGCAGATGGAGTTTAATGCTGATAAGTGTGAGGTGCTACATTTTGGTAGGAATAATCCAAATAGGACATACATGGTAAATGGTAGGGCATTGAAGAATGCAGTAGAAGAGAGTGATCTAGGAATAATGGTGCATAGTTCCCTGAAGGTGGAATCTCATGTGGATAGGTTGGTGAAGAATGCTTTTGGTATGCTGGCCTTTATAAATCAGAGCATTGAGTATAGGAGTTGGGATGTAATGTTAAAATTGTACAAGGCATTGGTAAGGCCGAATTTGGAGTTTTGTGTACAGTTCTGGTCACCGAAGTATAGGAAAGATTTCAACAATATAATAGAGTACAGAGAAGATTTACTAGAATGTTACCTGGGTTTCAGCACCGAAGTTTCAGGGAAAGGTTGAACAAGTTAAGTCTTTATTCTTTGGAGCGTAGAATGTTGGGGGGGGACTTGATAGAGGTATTTAAAATTATGAGGGGGTTAGATAGAGTTGACATGGATAGGCTTTTTCCATTGAGAGTAGGGGAGATTCAAACAAGAGGACATGAGTTGAGAGTTGGGGGCAAAAGTTTAAGGGTAACATTAGGGGGGGTTCTTTACTCAGAGTGGTAACTGTGTGGAAAGTGCTTCCAGTACAAGTGGTAGAGGCAAGTTCAGTATTGCCATTTGAAATAAAATTGGATAGGTATATGGACAGGAAAGGAATGGAGGGTTATGGGCTGAGTGCGGGTCAGTGGGACTAGGTGAGAGAAAGCGTTTGGCATGGACTAGAAGGGCCGAGATGGCCTGTTTCCATGCTGTAATTGTTATACGGTTTAATGATTTAAAATTACATACTATAACAACCTGTATTTTTTAAAACAGTCTGCAATCTCTCTGCAAGTTTGTTCCTTTAATTCTCTTGGACTGTTGGGTGGTCTGTAATACACCCCCCATTAAAGTGGTCATACTTTTCTTCTTTCTCAGTTCCACCCATAACGCCTCACTAAACACGTTCTCCAGTCTGATCCGACTGAGCACTGCCGTGACATTTTCCCTTCTCCTTTTAATCCTTCCTGCTCTGTCACGTTGAAAACAATGGAATCCTGGAATAATGAGCTGCCAGTCCTGCCCCGCCTGCAACCAAAGCTACAGTATCATAATTTCAGGTGTTGATCTATGTCCTGTCTTTCCTACGATACTTCTTGCATTGAAATATACGCAGTTCAGGACATTAATCACACCATGCTCAACCTTTTGGTTCCTGACTTTGTCTGAGGTTTTACCAAGATCTGTCTCCACAGCCTCTCCACTAACCGTTCTGGCATTCTGGTTCCTATCCCGCTGCAACTCTAGTTTAAACCCCATTGTGCAGCAATAGCAAACCTTTCCATTACGATCTTAGTCCCCTTCTAGCTCAGGTGCAAACCTCCTCTTCTGTATAGGTTCCATCTTCCCTGGAAGCGAGCCCAATGATCAAAAATCTTATGCCCTCCCTCCTACAACAACTCCATGGCCATGTGTTAAACTATATAATCTTCCTATTTTTGGCCTCACTGGCATGTGACATGGGTAGCAATCCTGAGATCACAACTTTGGAGGTTGTGCTGTTTAACTTGGCACCTAACTCCCTATGTAGAACCTCATCACTCTTCCTACGTATGTCATTGGTACCTACATGAACCACAATTTCTGGATGCTCACCCTCCCTCTTAGGACTTGATCTGAGATGACCTGGTCTCTGGCACCAGGAAGACAACATACCATTTGGTAATCTTGTTCTTGTCCACAGAA
Organism: Hemitrygon akajei; assembly: GCF_048418815.1. Lineage (NCBI taxonomy): Eukaryota > Metazoa > Chordata > Chondrichthyes > Myliobatiformes > Dasyatidae > Hemitrygon > Hemitrygon akajei. The sequence goes on from NC_133126.1 coordinate 100,744,382, forward strand.
CCTCTTTTCTGTTCCCTTAACTAACGGATCTCCTATCTCCTATCACCACAGCTCACCTCTTCCCCCCCCCCCCCCCCCCGCTCACCCCCACCCTTCCCTTCTAAATTGCAGAGTCAGATTCAGTGCCAGAGACCTGACCAGTGACTTTCTTCTGCTAGGTCATTTCTCCCCACCCCCCACCAACAGTATCCAAAGTGATATTGTTGAGGGGGATGGCCACAGGGGTACTCTGCATTGGCTGTTTAACCCCTTTTGCCCTTCTTGATGGTCAACCCGTTTCCTGTATCCTGCATCTTGGGTGTAACTACCTCTCTATATGTCCAATCTATCACCCCCTCAGCCTCCAAATGATCCGGAGTTCATCCAGTTCCAGCTCCAACTCCTTAATGCAGTGTTAGAACCTGCAATTGCATGCACAGTTGTTGAGATGAGGGGAGGGGAGGGGGGAAGTCTCCTGCCTTCCCACATCCCGCAAGAGGAGCATTCCTCCACCTTGCCTGGCATCTCTACTGTTCTAACTGAAGAAATATAAAGAAGGCAGAACAATAAACTGTGGGGGTGGGGGGAGCTCTTAATCTACAGCTTTTTGCCTTCTCTCATTGAAACATTGAAGAGCTAAAGCCACAAAATCTCCTCCCTAACTCTGTCCATTCCAATGATGGCTGCTCCGCTTGCCCATGCTTTACCCTAATCTGTTCTTGCTAATCAATCCTGAATGTTGATTAGGCACTGCTCAAAGCTTCAAACTGCTGTGAGTCACTGCCTTTTCAGCTTCTCAGGCTTCCGATCTCTCCGACTGGACACAGCTCAAAGCTCCAAATTGCCGCACGTCGCTGCCTTTTCTGCTCAGTCGGCAAACCATTACAGTCCTCCATGTTTCTTGTGTCATTTTGTTGTCTGAGTTATGAATTATAATCTACTGTCTGGTGTGACACCATTGTACTGCGTAAGCCTCTGAATAATTAATGCCATTGGTTGAATTGTGTCAGGGGTTTTTCAGTTGATCTTGCCTTTTCTGTGCTAGTCGCATTCATTTGTAAGTGGAATTATTAATGATTTCTTTCTACTTTTGGCAATAGGGAAGGATCATGTTTGTAGATTTATTGGCTGTGGAAGAAATGACCAATTTAACTATGTTGTTATGCAGCTACAGGTAAGCTTTTATACTATTAATAAATAGGTTTATCACCTTATTCTTTAAGTACCTAATCTATGGAGAATAGTTCATTCTGTTTAATTAATTACTTGGTCACATAAGGTGGTCAAATCTCTCTTGGGAAATTATTTCTGTGGGTTATTGTGGCTTGAGTCACTTTGTATGAGTTCTATTAACGAGGTTGTTTAGTGCAGCACATGCATATTTAAAAAAATATAAATGAGATTATTATTGAACTTTCCTATAATATTGGTACAATAATTGACTTATTCTTTGTCTAATAAAGTGATCTTGTAGGTACTTGTTTAAAAAGAGGAAATTGGATTTTTGTTCTTTGAGCCCACCTTACTGACCCGTGGCTGAGTATCTTTTCCATTTCCATTGTATTTTCTTTGTGTCCACAACATTTTAATGATATGTATACATGAATGTTCCTTTGAACCTCTACTCTTTCTGTTTTTTTAGATTTTTACTATTTGGAAAATACTATATTCTGTCTTTTACACCTAGATGGGATAAACTCAGTTTGTCTGTGCATAGATTCATATTCTGTAGTTATGCTTGTGTACTGAATCTTTTAATATCTCTTAAAGTGCTGCTTATTTTGATCCCACAAAAGTCAATATAAAGACTTTGTTAAATAAAGTTCTGACCCATTTCTTTATTTGTTTTTGTAATTTGCACCTATCCTAACATTGAGGGGATATCCTGATAAATTGACAGGCAGTCTTAGTTAGTACTCAATTTTTTTCTGTTTAAATTCATGTTTTGATATTTTGGACATTTAATGCTTTGTCCCATATCTCTTAGTTGGGAACACTTGCTGTTGAAGTTGTAGTAAGCATATGAGATGCACTGAACTCACTAAATAGGCTTGTGTGCATAGAATACATTAGCAATTTCTCTAAAACAAGTTTGCTTTGGGAGCTTTGGAATTTACCGTAAAGTGTAGATGAAAACTCATAATATAGTTTCAAGAAGTGGAAACCATCATTAAAAACACTTGATGAAAGAAGGACACAAAGAAATATAAGTTGAGTTCGAAAATTAAAGACTATTGAAAATAATAAGGGAAAACCTGAGACTGGGGAATGCATGCTAATTCTAAAAAGAAGCAAAGCTCAAGTAGTTTACAATCGGGGAAGGAAGAGCTCTTTGAGTTAAAGCTGATTCAGATATGGCTTGAACAAAAGAAGACAGTGGAGAAAGCTGAAAGATTTGCAAAGAAAATGGATATATAAAACATTAGTCCCAACAATAGCATATTTTTCAGATTGAAAATTGTGACATCATCTGATCTGCAAGCAGCTTTTTGGGGAAGGTTTATCTTCGCCACTTCAGCCTGTATGACTAGTGTATTCAATAGCTTATTACAATCTTCAATTCTGATGGTACTGTTCTTTATATAAATGCCAGGTAAAGCTTACCAGGGTGTTGGTCACGTAACCAAACATTTGGATGTCCTGACGAAGGGTCTCGACCCAAAACGTTGACAGTGCTTCTTCCTATAGATGCTGCCTGGCCTGCTGTGTTCCACCAGCATTTTGTGTGTTATTTGGATGTCCTTTCTTATTTCTATAAACATACAGAGAATTGAAAGTTACAGCTTATTACCAATAATCAGAATCAAAGGGTCAAGATACTTTAACTGTGGTAATCAATTGATAATCAGATGTGCAACAATTGCTGTAAAAGATTTGGATAGCATCAATTAATTTTTTTCCTTAATAGTTGTGGCCACTTGGTTGCTACATACTGTTCCAGAATTGCAAGATCCTTATGCAGGTCCCCACTGATCTCATCTTGAGTGTTTGCATACAAAGCAATCATTTTTTTTCTCTGCTTTTCAGCGAGTTTCCAAGCAAGATCATTAATTTACTTTTAGTTCCATTTGTTAGAGGTTTTGCTGATCGTCTCCCTTTGGAGCTTTATGAAGTGACTTATGAAACTCCTTACTAAAGAAAACTTTGATTATTTTTCAATCCAGTTCATCAGTCATTTTAAATCTGGTTTGTCGGGCTTGATGTATCTTTTTGAAAATATCCATGGGATCTTTTGAAGCTTAGTTTGGTGTGATGCAAAATACTCTTTTTGCTGCTTGTCTTTATTATTGTTTGCAGAGTCTTTAATCTCTTCAGTTTCTTTATTGAAAACATCCTCTTGACATCCCTCTATCCAGTCCTTTCAGTAGTCGGTAGGTTTCAGTGAGATTCTCCCCTCATTCTTCTTAACACCTGTGAGTATAGGCCCAAAGTCATCAAATGATAATTTCATTCGTAGTACAGGTGTCCCCTGCTTTACGAATGTTCACTTTACGCCACTTCGCTTTTACTAACGACCTACGTTAGTAACCTGTTTTCACATTACAAAGAGGATTTTCGCTTTTACAAAAATTTTTCCCATATAAATTAATGGTTCTTCGCTTGATGCCATTTCGGCTTAAGAAAGGTTTCACAGGAACACTCTACCTTTGTAAAGGGGGGTGGGAACACCTGTATAATTCTTGTAAATATTGTCTGAACCCTCTCCAGTGCCAACTCACCCTTCTGTAGATATGGGGCCCAAACCCTGCTCACAATACTCCACTGGTGGTCTGACCATTGCCTTATAAAGACTCAGCATTATATTCTTGCTTTTATATTCTATTTCTTTTGAAATAAATGCTAACATTGCATTTCCCTTCCTCCCCATTGACTCAGCCTGCGAATGATCCTTCAGGGAATACGGCACAAAAGTTCCCAAGTCTCTTTGCACCTCTGATTTCTGAATTTGCTCCCTATTTAGAAAATACTGTAATCCTTTATTCCTTCTTCCAGAGTACATGACCATACACTTCTCTATGCTGAATTTCATCTGCCATTTCTTTGCTCATTCTCCTAATCTGTCCAAGTCTTTCTGCAGCCTTCCTGCTTTCTAAACACTGAATGCCCCTTCACCTATCTTTGCATCATCTGCAAACTTAGACACAAAGCCATTAGTTCTGTCATCAAAATCATTAAGGTAGCGGACCTGACCCACGACGGAACACCACTAGTCACAGGCAAGCAACCAGAAAAGCCCCCCTTATTCCCTCTCTTTACCTTCTGTCTGTTTGTCAGTCTTCTATCCACAAGTGTGCACCTCCTTGGCCAACTTATTAGTTCATTGGTTTACTTCTGCAATCTAAGGTTTTCCTCTGTACTAATTTTATATCATCTAGAAACCTTTTTATGTCTTCATTTGTCTAAATCACAAAATGAACTGCAAAAAGCAAGGGTATAAACTAATGAACTATAAAGATCTTCACTGTAAACTGCCTTAAAATCATTAAAACATAAACCACTATTCTTTAATTTTTGAGCCAGTTTTGGATCCCATTTGCTGCTCTTCGTTACATACTAAAGACATTTGCATTTTTGGTCAGACTTACCTCTTGGTTGGGCAACACAATGGTGCAGCTAGTAGAGTGGCTGCTTCACAATGCCAGAGAACAAGCTTCAGTCCTGATATTGGTTGCAGTCTGTGTGGAGTTGACAAGTTTATGAGAATGTGGGGAAAATAAATCAGAATCAGAGTCGGAATCAGATTCAGGTTTAATATCTCCAGCATATGTCATAAAATATATTAACTTTGTGGTAGCAGTACAGTACAATACATGATAATATAGGAAAACAATAAATAAATCAATTACAGCAAATATATATGTACTGTATATTAAATAGTTAAATTAAAAATAGTGCAAAACGAGAAATGATTTTTTTTAAAAAAAGTGAGGTGTTCATGGGTTCAACGTCCATTTAGGAATCAGATGGCAGAAGGGAAGAAGCTGTTTCAGATTGGCTGAGTGTGTGCCTTGAGGATTCTGTACCTCCTTCCTGTTGGCAACAATGAGAAGAGGGCATGTCCTGGGTAATGGGAGTCCTTAATAATGGATGCTGCCTTTCTGAGGCACCGTTCCTTGAAGATGCCTTGGATAAAATGGAGGCTAGTAACCAAGATGGAGCAGACTAATTTTACAACTTTCTGTAGCTTTCAATCCTGTGCAATAGCGCCCCCCCCCCCCATAGCAGACAGTGATGCAGCCTGTCAGAAGGATAAACTGGAATGAGTGTAGTAGATAACCACTGAAAATACTGAGCCACTTGAATTTCATTGACGTATTTGCTATGTGGAAAAATAAAGAATTATCCAAGGAATTGTCTAAAAATCTTCATATCCAGACAATGTCCTGAGTGATATGTATTATTCGGTTAATAAGTTTAAAAAAAATTTTCTTTCATTCCATTCAGGGGCGAAATCTTGCAGATCTACGTCGCAGTCAATCACGTGGTACCTTTAGCATCAGCACTATTCTACGACTGGGAAAACAAATTCTTGAAGCAATAGAAAGTATTCACACTCTAGGCTTCCTTCACAGAGACATCAAACCTGTAAGTAATTCAGAGAACAGTTACACCTGGATTTTAAAGTGCAGGATAGATTTAAGTTTATTGACCTTCAGTTTGAAAACTGAATGTCATTTCGGAGAATGATTATATCCATGACAGTTTAGTACTCGAGCTATCCAATTAGTCCCACTCCTTTGTTGCCTTCTCTTCTGGAGCCACATGTATAGTAGCTAGTAGAGCCACCACCAGAGACCTGGGCTCAATCCTGACTTCAGATATTGTATCACTGAATCATGGCTGAAAGAAGATTATAGCTAGGAGCTTATTGTCTAAGTATACACATTATATTGAAAAGATAGGTAGCAAGGCAGAAGGCTCTATTGGTTTTTTTTATAAAAAGAAATCATTAGAAAGAGGTTACATAGGGTCGGAAGGTTTTGAATCATTGTGGATAGAGCTAAAGAACTGCAAGGGTAAAAAGACCCTGATGGGAGTTGTATACAGACTCCCAAGCAGTAGTAAGGATGTTGCCTGCAAATTACAACGGGAGATAGAAAATGCATGTCAAAAGGGCAATGTTACAGTAGTCATAGGGGATTTCAGTATGCAGATAGATTAGGAAAATCAGTTTGGTACGGGACTCCAAGAGGGGAATTTCTAGAATGCTTATGACATACCTTTTTAGAGCAGATCGTGGCTGGCCCACTAATTTAGTGCTATTGAGTGTTGTGCAATGAACTGGAATTGGTTAGAGAGCTTAAGGTAAAAGAACTATGATAAAATATAAAATCATAAAAAAAATGATAGAATTCACTTTGAAATTTGAGACCAAGAAGCTAAAGTCAGCTGTATCGGTATTACAGTGGAGTAAAAGGAATTAGAGACGTGAGAGAGGAATTGGCCAGAATTGATTTGAAAAGAACACTGGTAGGGATGATGGCAGAGCAGAAGCGGATGGAATTTCTGGAAGCAACTCAGAAAGCATAGGGTATATACATCCCAAAGTGTAATAAGTATTCTAAAGGCAAGTTGACACAACCATGGCTAACAGGGGCTAACAAATACAACATAAAAGTCAGAGAGGGGATATATAATGAAACAAAAATTAGTGGGAAGTTAGGGGATTGGGAAGCTTTTAAAAACCAACAGAAGGCTCTAAAAAAGTCAGTAAGAAGGTAAAGGTAAAATACAAAAGTAAGCTAGCCAATAATATTAAAGAAGATACCAAAAGCTTCTTGAGATGCATAGTTTAAAAGAGAGGCAAGAGTGGATATCGGACTGCTGGGAAATTATGCTGGACAGGTAGTAATGGGGGACAAAGAAATGGCGGATGAACTGTATAAGAATTTTGCATCAGTCTTCAATGGAAGACATTAACAGTGTGATGTAAGTTCCAGATGTCAAGGATCACGAAGTGTGTGAAGTTACCATCACTGGAGGGAAGGTTATTGGGAAACTGAAAGGTCTGAAGGTAGATAAGTCACTTGGACCAAATGGTGTACACCCCAGAGTTCTGAAAGAGGTGGCTGAAGACATTGTGGAGAGATTATTAATGATCTTTCAAGAAACACAAGATTCTGGAGGACTGAAAAATTGCAAATATCACTTTTCAAGAAAGAGAGGCAGATGAAAGGAAATTGTAGGCCAGCTAATCTGATCTCAGTGGTTGGGAAGATGTTGGAGTTGATTTCTAAGAATGTGGTTTTGGGGTACTTGGAAGCACATGATAAAATAGGCCACGGTCAGAATGGTTTCCTCAAGAGAAAAACTTGCCTCACAAATCTGTTGGAATTCTTTGAGAACTAACAAGCAGGGTAGACAAAGGAGAATTTTTGATGTTGTACTTAGATTTACAGAAGGCTTTTGACAAGGTGCCACACACGAGGCTGCTAAACAAGCTACCAGCCTGTGATATTACAGGAAAGATTCTAGCAAGGATAAAACAGTGGCTGATTGGCAGGAGGTAAAGAGTGGGAATAAAGGGAGTCTTTTCTAGTTGGCTGCCAGTGACTAGTGGTGTTCCATAGGGGATTGTGTTGGGACTGATTCTTTTTATGTTGATCTGTATGATGGAATTGATGGCTTTGTTGTAAAGTTTGCAGGCGATATGAAGATGGGTGGAGGAGCAGGTAGTTATGAGGAAATAGGGAGGTTACAGAAGGATTTAAACAGACTAAGGGAATAGGCAAATAAATAGCAGATGGAGTACAGTGTTGGGTCATGCACTTTGGTAGAAGAAATGAAAGGGAAAGAAAATACAAAAACTGGAGATGCAAAGGAACTGGGAGTCCTTGTGCAGGTTGAGTCTGTTAGCATTTGTTACAAGAGGACTAAAATATAAAAGCGAGGATGTAACACTGAGACTTTATAAAGCACTGTCGAGACCTCACTTGGAGTATTGTGAACAGTTTTGGGCCCCTTAAAAAGAATGTGTTGAAACTAGAGAGGGTTGAAAGTAGGTTCATGAGCATGATTCCAGGATTGAATGGCTTATCATATGAAGAGCGTTTGATGGTCTGGGTTTGTATTCACTGGAATTTAGAAGAATGAGGGGTGACCTAATTGAAACCTCTCGAACAATGAAAGGCTTAATAGAGAGGATGTTTCCTATGATGGGAGGGCCTAAGAGCAGAGGACACAGCTTCAAAATAGAGGCGCGTCCTTTTAGAACAGCGATGGGGAGGAATTTCTTTAGCCAGGGTGTGGTCAATCTGTGGAATTCATTGCTTCCAGGCAGCTGTGGAGGCTTTACGTATATTTAAGGCAGAGGTTGATAGACTCTTGGTTGGTCAGGGCATTTTGGGATACGGGGGGAAAGCAGGAAATTGGGGCTGAGAGGAAAATTGGATCAGCCATGATGAAATGGTGGAGCAGACACAATGGGCCAAATGGCCTAATTCTGCTCCTATATTTTATGGTCACCTTTAAAACCAGTGAAACATTTAATTTCTCCACTTTTTTGATGGTAATAGGTTCTGGAACTCCCCACACTGTCCCCCCCCCCCCCCCCCCAATTCTCCAACTGTACCATCCTCTTTTATTGTGAATAGCAAAAAGTTCTGGTGTCCTTTGGTTGCACACATAGATTAAGTACCTTAGATGGGCTTACAAAGTTGTGACTCTCCATAATCTTGCCTGCCTGCCAGTGTTCTATTGTATTCTTTGCCCTTCTGATTTTTTTGTTTTTCTTATTTTCAATTCTCTACACTTGTCATTCACTGTAGTTTTACCCAACTCTTGATATCCCTTGATGTCATTGGTTCCTTGGATTAAATGCCCTTCCACTCTTAGGAGAACACATTAGCATTTTTTCAGATTTGACTCTTTAGTAGCATATGGGCATCACAAGTCCGCGTCCATTTTTATCAGGTTCAGTTTTATAATATTGAAATCTTCTTTCCTTCAATTCGGGACTATCATCACTCCAGTATCCTTCTTCAATAAGAATATATTATGGCCACTATATCTGAAATGTTCTCTGCTGATACTCTCTTTGCCTTAAAATATTCCACTGGAAGCACCTCATCAACTCCTAGGGATTTATTTAAAAATTAAGTCCCATTAAGATGTTCACGGTTAATATTTGAGAAATTGAAATCCCCTACTACTATTGCTGTATTGTTTTTACACCTCTCTTACGATTTGTCTGTGCATTCACTCCTCTATCTCCTGAAACACATCCCTCAGAAAAGTGATCAAACTCTTTGTTTAGAAGCTCCACCCATATGGCTTTATTTGACGATCTTTCAATGATGTACTCATTTCTTAATGCAGTAATTAATGCTTTGATTAATATTGTAATACCATCTCTTCTTTTACGTCACCACCAAGCCCCACCCAGTCCTCATTTTATCTGAAGATTCTATGCCTTGGAATGTCGAGTTGCCAGTCCTACTTTCCTCAACATAAATATGTGATAGCAACACTCTCAGATTAAGTTTAATTTATTTATCACATATACATCGAAATAATACAGTGAAATGCATCATTTGTGTTAACAGCCAACACAAGCTAAGGATATGCTGGCAGCAGTCCATAGGTCTCACTCCGTACTACCGTACCAACCTAGCATGCTCACAGTGTTCAGCAGAACCAAGCAAGAAACAACAAGACAAGCCTCTTCCACCTTCTGACCCATTTACTCATCCTCTCAGTCACACAGATAGGCCTCTAATCCCAGAACAGGCTGTCACTGGGCCTCTGACCCCCAGTCCTTGGCTCTGGACTCTCAGACTCGCAGACATCAGTCCTCCAACTTCTGTCCCCTGGTCCAGAGTCATAAACATCAGGCCTCCAACTGTGTGTCCAGACACACTGACCTTTACACCTTGACCTCCAAACTCAACAAGACCTCTGGACTCGCATGGACTTCTGATCCTAGGGCTCCCCAACCTGAGGTGTCACCAGCTCTTGAATATACTGTCCATATGGATTTACTAATCTGGGGGCGCTGGGAAGAAGCTGCTAATTTTTTTCCTCAGCACTTGATGACCCGACCCTCAGGGATAGCTGGCCTTTGACTGCAAGGTGCTCTGACCTGGACTCTGATCTCTGGCTCTTCATTTACTGCCCCTGACCTTTTACTCTACCCTAAATTGACCCTTAACTCCATGTGCTGTCCCCAAAACGATCCCTACAAATCTCTGCTGTAACCTCAATGGATGTCACATCTCGGCGCCAGGCATTAGTTAACACCCTCTGTTCATTTGCCTTGCTTGTTAAGCTGTTTATAATAGAATAAATGCACTTCTATCTTCTGTTCCTCCCAAGTGCCCTGTCTAATCTATGCATAATTGTTTCTATTGAAATGACTTGGTTTTCTTTTTTATACTTGACTGCTCCTTACCTTCTCCTATGTTCTTAGTCTGATCTCCCTGCTTATTACATGGACTTGATTTTCATTCTATATTTACCTTTTTATTGGTTGGGAACTGAGTGGGTGCGTACTTGACTGTTAATAAGAGGAGCTATCATTCTGAAAGGTTGTAACCACTTGCCTTGATTAAGCTTAATTCTCTGGAGTGGAACCCACAACCTTCTGACTTGAGCAAGAACAGTGCACTGAGCCAGACATGACATTTTAGTAATTAAGATAGAGATTTGGGGAATAAGTTACCATAGTGAAACTAGTGAAGCACATAATGTTAAGTTATTTAATGATGTAATTGGATGTAATTTGGACTGAAATGATTGTGGGCTGTTTAGAGCAATTAGCAGGATGCAGCTGACATATACACACAGAGGCCTGTATTTTCTTAGAGAAAATTTGCCTGATCAAATAATGTGAATGCTTAGCATGCAATTTTACAAGATTGTGGCTTCTTGGCACACTTCAGCCCTCAGGACCCAATATTGAATTCACAATTTATGCAACCACCCTTTTTTGTTTGTGTTACAAATGGCCAATTCTATTTACATTCATCCAGAACTATGAACAAGCATTCGCCAGTCCTCTCACTTTTGTAATTTTGGTTGAGTTTCATGCTGGGGAAGCTGACCTGGGAGAGAATGTTTTCAATTATAATCTGTGATTAGTTGTTTGTTCATGACCATTTAGATGGAATCTTGTACAACATTGCTGTTGACTGCCACCCAGCTCAAATGACTAGAGCACATTTAAATCGAAAATGTTTTGTTTACAATATTATATGAGCTTCATTATATGAAGTTATCAGATATATATTATACAGATAAAAGGAATGAACGTTGCAATCCAACCTAGATCTTTAAATAATCTTTTCATACAGCTTCCACTTGGTCTCCTTGGATGATCCAAGTTCATAGAGGTTAAGTACTTAGTTTGTTGTGCTTCTGCTCTGCAGAATTATCTATCCAAGTCATGTCATAAAAATTTACTGCATTCAAAAGGACATAGAGACAACATACCATTTTATGCTTTTGAAAACATATAAGTAGAGCGTTCAGGTGACTACTTCACATCACATGGGTATCGGGAGGCCAAAGAAGTTATTTGAACTCCCTTAACCTGAATCTTGCTGTAGTCATCGTGTTTTACCAAGTTATCACATCAGTGGCTCTAGCATCCCTTGTTGCTACATGATAACTATGTTGTAGTTCCATGGGCCACTAACCCCAAAATGAAAGCTACTTGGAAGCTACTGACTGCACGAGTTTCTCCTTCATTCTGTTCTGTGATGAACACAATATTACATCTCAGTCAGATTGTAACTACCAGATAGAAAGGTTTATTCATCAGTGCATTATTTCCAAGTTGTTTACCTAGTCATGGGTCTTGTTGCTATATGTGGGATCTTGCGGCTGTATTTTAGAGAACAGGTGTTGGAAGGTGGAAAGACTACTAAGTATAAGATAAATGGTTGCTTTTTCTGTCTAAGTCTTTTTAACCTCTGTGATCTGTGCCAATTTATTCATTAAAGCAAGAAAAACATTTTTTTTAAACTTTTTAGTCAAACTTTGCAATGGGCCGGTTTCCGAGCACCTGTAGAAAGTGTTTCATGCTGGATTTTGGTTTGGCACGACAGTTCACGAATTCCTGTGGAGATGTTAGACCTGTAAGTATTTTTTTTGTGATTGAGTGAATGTTTAATTATTAGAGAAATCATATTGAGAAGAGATGTGTTGTGCAGTTGATTATGCCTTTGCCATTTTGGCTTTCTAAAACATTAATTTAAATTTGTCATTGTAATATTTTTCATAGTTCTGACAAACAGTCTCTAATTTGAAATGATAACTTTGTTCCACTTCCCACAAATGCTGCCTGACTAGTATTGCCAGAATTTGGTTTAACATAGTCAAGTTTATTGTCACATGTTGAGTACATGTGTGCCTAGATGCAATGTAAAACGTATGACTCACACAACATATAAAGTAATATTACCACAAGTAATAAAATGTATAACAGAAGATCGACATTTAGCATAAGTTACACTTATGACACAATTGTAAAAGTAAACAATATAAAGCTACTGGCACTTCATACATGAGACCTGGGTGGTGGCAGGCAGTTCAGTCATCTCACATCCTGGGGGAAGAAGCTGTTTCCCATCCTAACAGTTCTTGTCCTAATGCTATGGTACCTTTTGCTGTTGGTAGGGGGCAAAGATATTGTGGCATGGATGAGAGGGAGCCTTGACACTGCTAAGTGCCCTGTGTATGCAGCGCGCTTGATAAAAGTGAGACCCCAATGATCCTCTCGGCATTCCTCACAACCCTTTGTAGGGTCTTGCGGTCAGATGCCTTGCAGTTCCCATATCACATGGTGATGCAGCCGGTTAGGACACTGTCAAAGGTACTCCTGTAAAAGTTGTGGAGGAAGGAGCCTCGTTCACATCAATCTCCACAGACTCTACTGTCTTTCTTGATAAAGAGTTATTGGTAAGGGACCAGATGAGATTCCATTATGTGCACTCCCAGAAACTTGGTGCTCCTAGCTCTCTCCACAGAGGAGCCACTTATGTGCAGTGAGGAGTGGTCAGCTTGCACCTTCCTAAAGTCCACAGTCATCTCTTGTCTACGTTGGGACTGAAGTTGTTATGCTCGCATCATTCTACAAGCACCTCTAACTCCTCTCTGTACGCTGTCTTGTCATTGTTGATGAGGCTAACCACTGTTAGCAGTGAACTTGATTTGGATCCATTCAGCCCCATTTACAATAGACCATTAAGCAGTCTTTGATCTGGCTGTTCTTTTTGGTAGTGGAATAAAAGATTTTGTGGATATTAACTTCTGAAATTAACTAAGCGTTTGATGTTGAAACACAGGCCTGTGTAATAACTGAGTGAACTGTGGTTGGGAATCCTTCTGAAAAATACAGGTTGAGCACCTCTTATCTGAAATGCTTGAGGCCAGAAGTGTTTTGGATTTTGGAATATTTGTACCTATAAAATGACATCCCTCTGACGTTCACTCCATTGCTGATGAATGCACTCTTTCAATATCGATCGAGATCTTCATTTTTTCCCCTATTTTTCATTAACTTCTGGTCATTACTTTCAGCATAGAAATTTGAACAGTTTGTTCAAACAAACTTCAGGTTGTTCCTACAACCATACTTCTCCGTCAGATGCCTCACACTTACACCACTGTCAAGTTTTTCCAATAACTTGACTTAGTGTGTTTATAGATAAATATAAAAGGTTTCTTTTTTTAAAAAAATTCACTATTACCCATAGGGGTAACTACTGGCCTTTTTGACATAATGCACAGAGTGGTCACATGGTAATCTCTTGGAATTATTTATTTATTGAGATACAGCACGGAATTGACCTTTTGGGCCGTGCTGCCCAGCAGTCGCATCATGTCAGCACTCAAAAAAATTTTTTAAAAAAATTCGGATTTTGGACATTTTTGTATTTTGTGTTTTCGCATAAGGGTGTTCAGCCTTCATCTTGAATAGATACTTGAACAGAAGGTCATGAAATGTCTGGATTTTCATGTATTCTTTTCATTTACTTGAATTTTTAAAATAAAAGTCAATATGTTGATTGAGGTATAATGATCCAAAGAATGCATTTTCAGCATTAGCTAATAATCCAGATATCTCCTGATATTTAATACTGCTGATCTCTGCCTATTTTTGTTCTTTTGAGTATTTTTAATTGGAATAACTGCCATAAATATAAGGCTATAAAGAGATTGTAGAGGGGATCTAAGCCAGTCGTTTTTCACCCAGAGACTGGTGAGTACCTTGCATGCACTGCTGGAGAGTGGTAGAAGCACGGTTGCCAATATCATTTAAGAAGTGACTAGTCAAGCACTTGATTACCCAAGCACTGAAGATTACCTAACAAGGGCTGGGAGAAGGGATTAATATAGATGGGTGCCTGTTGGTTAGTATGGACTTTGTGGGCTGAACAACCCATTTCCATGCTGTATGATTCTGACTCCATGATGTAAAGATTTGCTTTGCAATCCTGTGTACCAAATGGGATTTATTTTTGTTCTTTCCTTTCTGTTATCGTACTAGCCCCAAGACTAGATGGGCCAAAGGGCTGGTTTCTGTGCTGTACTTTTCTATGACCCTATACTTTAGTCCTCAGTAATTTTCTCAGTTAAATGAGTCTGTGTACAATCTCAACTTTCCCACTCCGAACTTAAGTCGACTATGCAGGACAAGGACCACATGAGAAGTTACTTCTGTCCAGCTACAGTTACTATCAAATTCTTTACTGTTTTCTTGCACCAAGCTAAGTGACACTAATACTGGGAATGTAAAACTGTTCTATTCGAATGGACAAGCTATCATAGATGGGAAAAGACTACATGTCTGGCCATTAATTCCAACCTTAATTTAAAATATTTTCTGAATCACCATTATTTAATTTCAAACATTTTTCACTGTGAACTGCATCACAAATCAAGTGAAATAAACTTGTATAATTACTTAGGTTTGTGTTAACACTGAGATTTAACATTTTATAAATGTTGATCCTGTGCTGCTTGAACTCCCCACCTGTTATTCTTTAATGCCCTAGCTCATTGAATACGGTCAATTCCAGCCACATCCCAGTTGTAAACATGCTCCAGACCTAGCCATGTTCCAAATGAGCTGCAGCAATTATATTTATCCAAAAAGATGATAAATAGTCCAGATATTTGTTGTCACCAGAAACAATTCAAACCCAATAGTCAATTACTGTCCAAGTTCCCCATCATAAGTCATTAGTAAAATGATAGGAGGTGACAGCATCAGTCCCACCACCATTTATATGGCTAGAAGTGAGGACGTGTGATGACAATTCTGCAGTTCTGTGCTTGTCCATAGCATGAAAAGATGAGACAACGATCAGGCTTTGGAAAACAGAATACACACTAAATCTTTGCTAGGTGACAGTTATTATTAAGAGAATCTCAGCAGTTCCCCTCGACATCATTAAATTTGCTATCACAATGAGCATTGTGAAAGTCACTACTAATCAGATGCTTGAAAGGAAATTGGAAAAACTGATGTTGAAAATCTGAAATAAAAAGAAAATTCTATGAAAACTCTATGTTAATACCACATGTGCAGAACAAAAAGCAGTTAATGTATCTGAGACCTTTGTAAAAATTTGAACACACCAGCACAAAGTGGAGAACTGGCATAAATTCATAAAAGACTAAGCCAAAGATTAGGCATTCTTCTGAGAATGATTCATTTCCTGACTTCCCAAACCCTTCCCTCAAATCTGATGAAGCACCTTCTACTTGCCTGGATGAATTCAACTCCAACAACATGTGAAGATCAACACCATCCAGCACTCCACCACAAAGTTGGCAATTTTAGGTAACATTATCTGTTGACTGATATGTAAAGGATAAAATACTCCATCTACCACAGGTAAAAAATAGGTGATGTGACCTTGTCTGAATCAAGGAAATTAATTTGTTGCTACAGATCTGCTTTTCTTTTTAAAAAAAGACTTGCAAACAATCAAAAGCAAGATGTAGAGTGTTCATTTACTCCTTTTCCTTGTGATGTCAAGAAGTTAGAATCAAGACTATTGGGTAACTCGAAGAATGATAATTATATTGTAATACCCTGCAGAAATCGATCTTTTGTCTCTACTTCAGAATTTTATATCTGAATGGTTCTAGGGAGCAAATAGATTTCAAAGTGTCAACCTTTGTCATTTATATTGTTTCAGTAACTCTGTTTCCCATGGTATAATTATTCACATTTTCAGTTGAGGATTCCACAACACTCTAGAAGGATGCTGGTTGGAAAGGTTGTGTTTAATGCAACAGTCATAAAAACAAAGGATCAGATGCTGCCATAATCTTTCTATTATTTAAATCAATGTGTTTTCTAGCAGTTATGTATTGTGGTTGTGCAGTTTTAGTTTCTCCTGGAGATAGTGGTGTCTAACTTTCCAAAGGCAAGAAAGTGCTCCAGCAGTAGAAACAATTCCATTCATAAGCAGTAATGTTGCATTTTCTTTACTGTCCTGGAAGGTCTTCTCATTAGTTTTTGTACAGGTAGTCCCCGAGTTGCGAACGTCCGACTTACGGACAACTCGTACTTACGAACCGAGGAAGGAGAACGCCATCTGCCATTTTAAGTCATTGCCGTTGACACTGTGTTGAGTGTTTAACTTTGTATTTGGCTTAAATTTTTCTCAGTAAGATTCACCCTGACCCCGCCCCCCTCCCTGTTCTGGTCGGCTGGAGGCGCAGTGAGATCAGCGCCGGGGTTTCTGAGTTCGATCCAGTGACAGTCTGCTCCCGTGCCGGGTTGATGTTGAGCTCGCAATTTGACTTTGTAAGAAAAATCACTGCCGCCTCCAGTTTAAATTCCCATGCGGAATATTGTGGATGATCAAATGCCCAAACCCAGCACAGCCCCCACTTGTTCCATTTAACTTGTCTCAATGCGGTGGTCCTTAGGACCCAGCAGACCTCGGGAGCCGGCGCAGGTCGGGACCTGCCGCCCACAGTGTTTCTGCTCCATTGACAGGAAGCGATCGCAATTGGAAATAATAAAGTGTTTGGAAAAGCGTTAAGCTACAGTTGGTCAACGATCGGAACAATTTTAAAGGATAATGGATAAAGCGAGAATAATGGAGCATGTGAAAGGCGCTGCCCCAATGAAAGCTACAATTATTACTAAGCAACGCAGTGGTTTAATTATTGGAATACATACGTTTCTTAAGTGTTTTATATGCATAGAAAGGTAAAATATATACTGTATACTAAGACGAACGTTTGACTAACTAACGCTAAATAATACCAGATGTACGGTACTTGTTCCGACTTCCGTACAAGTCTGACTTAAAGACGGACTCAGGAACAGAACTCGTACATAACCCGGGGACTGCCTGCATTTCAATCTGATGACCAGCAGTTATTCCATAAACAACTTGCTAATTTTTACATTTTATTTTTATCGTGCTTCATTTAATGATGATTGAGCTTTAAACCCCTGTCTCACTCAAGCAAATAGAAATGACCTTTCGAGTAATCCGGCACAGTTGTACTTTTTAACATTTAATATAATGTAGGGAATAACTGTTCTGCTTTAACCAAACATTTTCCTAAAGATTTAGCCATTCAAAAATCTTGGAAGGAATGCTGCATTAACATTTCTGTGGTAATTTAAACGTTATTTCTAGAATTTAGAATTTATTTAAATCTTACATTCATCCCACAACGTGAGAGAGTAAAAATCTTTGCATTATGACTCTGTCGCAATGTACAGACATGTGAATTTACAAGTCTAATGGCTTGTAGAAAGAAGCTGTCCCGTGGCCTGTTGGTACTGGCTTTACTGCTGCGGTACCGTTTGCCAGGCGGAAGCAGCTGAAACAGTTTATGATTGGGGTGACTGGTGTCCCCGATGATCTTCCAGATCTGTTTTCTGCACCTGCTGCTATAAGTGTCCTCAGTGGAGGGAAGTTCACTATTTTCAACAGGTAAATAATAGTAAATGTCTTTATCATTAAACAAAGGTGAAGATCTTGTAAATCAGTGCCTTGTAATTGGACAAAAAAAATGCCATGCCATGGGTTAAAGTGAGCTGCTTTCTTTTTAGTGCTTGTTGATTTATGCAATAAAAATTTTGCTTTGAAAATTTGTACCATGTCAGGTGTAGTATTTTGTCTTGAGTACACGGGAGGAGGCAGTTGCAGACAAACAGCATAGAATCTGGCTACTGTATTTGGCACAAAACTGTATTCATCCCATCTTCCAGCACTTGGCCCTTAGCTTTTTATGCCTTGATGATTTAATTGCTCATCTAAACACTTCAAAACATTTCAAAATTTTTCAAAATTTACCTCTTAAGTTGTCTCAAAGTGCATAGCATAGTGTTTAGCACAATGCTTTACAGTAAAGGTGACCCAGGTTCAATTCCTGGCACTGTTGTAAGGAGTTTGAATATTTTCCCTGTGACCGCATGTGTTTCCTCTGGGTGCTCCGATTTCCTCCCATGGTTGGTAGGTTAACTGGTCATTGTCAATTGGCTTGAAGGGCCAGAAGAGCCTGTTCCACACAACACCTCAATGAATAATGTGCAAAAAGAAGACAGTGCTTAAAACATTTTGTTTACTTGTACTTCTCACCAGTTCACCACCTTTATCCAACAAGCACTGTATGTAAGTACGTTCTTGATATAAAAGAGAATTACCTGTAATGTACAAATACATTAAGAAAGAAATAATAAATCAGCAATAAATATCAAGAACGTGAGATGAAGAATCCTTGAAAGTGAGTCCGTTGGTTGTGGGAACATTTCAATGATGGGGCAAGTGAAGTTGAGTGCACTTATCCCCTTTGGTTCAAGAGGCTGATGGTTGAAGGATAGTAACTGTTTCTGTGCTTGATGGTGTGAGTCCTGAGGCTCCTGTACCATCTTCCTGATGGGAACAGTGAGAATGTGTCCTGGGTGGTGGGGTCCCTAATGATGAATGCTGCTTTCCTGCAACAGTGTTTAATATAGCTGTGCTCAGTAGTGGGGAGGGCCTTACCCATGATGGACTGGGCTGTATCCACTACTTTTTGTAGGATTTTCCACTCGAGCAATGGTGTTTCCATACCAGGTTGTGATGCAGTCAGCCAATATACTCTCCACTACACATAGAACCATAGAACATTACAGCATAAAAACAGGTCTTTTGGCCCTTCTTGGCTGTGCTGAACCATTTTTCTGCCTAGTCCCACTGAACTGCACCTGGACCATATCCCTCCATACACCTCTCATCCATGTACCTGTCCAAGTTTTTCTTAAATGTTAAAAGTGGGCCCGCATTTACTACTTAATCTGGCAGCTCATTCCACACTCCCACCACTCTCTGTGTGAAGAAGCCCCGCCCCCCCAATGTTCCCTGTAAACTTTTTCCTCTTCACCCTTAACCCAGGTCCTCTGGTTTTTTTCTCCCCTAGCTTCAGTGGAAAAAGCCTGCTTGCATTCACTCTATCTATACCCATCATAATTTTAAATACATCTATCAAGTCTCCCCTCATTCTTCTACGTTCCAGGGAATAAAGTCCTAACCTATTCAACCTTTCTCTGTAACTCAGTTTCTCAAGTCCCAGCAACATCCTTGTAAACCTCCTCTGCACTCTTTCAACCTTATTAATATCCTTCCTGTAATTCGGTGACCAAAACTGCACACAATACTCCAAATTCGGCCTCATCAATGCTTTCTACAACCTTGCCATAACATTCCAACTCCTATACTCAATACTTTGATTTATAAAGGCCAATATACCAAAAGCTCTCTTTACGACCCTATCTACCTGTGACGCCACTTGTAGGGAATTTTGTATCTGTATTCCCAGATCCCTCTGTTCTACTGCACTTCTCAGTGCCCTACCATTTACCTTGTATGTTCTACCTTGGGTTTACCTTCCAAAGTGCAATACCTCACACATGACTGTATTAAACACCATCTGCTATTTTTCAGCCCATTTTTCCAGCTGGTCCAAATCCCTCGGTAAGCTTTGAAAACCTTCCTCACTGTCCACTACACCTCCAATCTTTGTATCATCAGCAAGTTTGCTGATCCAATTTGCCACATTATCATCCAGATCATTGATATAGATGACAAATGACAATGGACCCAGCACTGATCCCTGTGGCACACCACTAGTCACAGGCCTCCACTCAGAGAAGCAATCCTCCACTACCACTCTCTGACTTCTCCCATTGAGCCAATGTCTAATCCAATTTACTACCTCACCATGTATACCTAGCGACTGAATCTTCCTAACTAACCTCCCATGTGGGACCTTGTCAAAGGCCTTATTGAAGTCCGTGTAGACAACATCCACTGCCTTCCCTTCATCCACTTTTCTGGTAACCTCCTCGAAAAACTCTAATAGATTTGTTAAACATGACCTACCATGCACAAAGCCATGTTGACTCTCCCTAATAAGTCCCTGTCTATCCAAATACTTGTAGATCCTATCTCTTAGTACTCCTTCCCATAATTTACCTACTACTGACGTCAAATTTACCAGCCTATAATTTCCTGGATTACTTCTAGAGCCTTGTTTAAACAACAGAACAACATGAGCTATCCTCCAATCCTCTGGCACCTCACCCGTAGATACCGACATTTTAAATATATCTGCCAGGGCCCCTGCAATTTCAACACTAGTCTCCTTCAAGATCCGAGGGAATTACCCTGTCAGGTCCTGGGGATTTATCTACTCTGATTTGCCTCAAGATAGCAAGTGTCTCCGCTTCGATCTGTATAGGTTCCATGACCTTACTACTTATTTGCCTTATTTCCATTGACTCCATGCCAGTTTCCTTAGTAAATACAGATGCAAAAAAACCCATTTAAGATCTCCCCCATATCTTTTGATTCCATACATAGCCGACCACTCTGATCTTCAAGAGGACCAATTTTATCCATTACTATCCTTTTGCTCTTAATATACCTGTAGAAGCTCTTAGGATTATCCTTCACCCTGACTGCCAAAGCAACCTATGTCTTCTTTTAGCCCTCATGATTTCTTTCTTAAGTATTTTTTTGCACTTTTTATACTCCTCAAGAACCTTACTTACTCCCTGTTTCCTATACATGTCATACATCTCTCTCTTCTTTATCAGAGTTCCAATATCCCTAGAGAACCAAGGTTCCTTATTCTTATTCACTTCGCCTTTAATCCTGACAGGAACATACAAACTCTGCACTCTCAAAATTTCTCCTTTGAAGGCCTCCCACTTACCAATCACATCCTTGTCAGCGAACAACCTGTCCCAATCCACGCTTTTTAGATCCTTTCACATTTCTTCAAATTTGGCCTTTTTCCAGTTTGGAATTTCAACCTGAGGACCAGATCTATCTTTATCCATGATCCAAGTTGAGACTAATGGTGTTATGATCACTGGAACCAAAGTGTTCCCCTACACACACTTCCGTCACCTGTCCTAACTCATTTCCTAATAAGAGATCTAATATTGCATCCTCTCTAGTTGGTACCTCTATATATTGATTTAGAAAACTTTCCTGAACACATTTTACAAACTCTAACCCATTTAGACCTTTAACAGTATGGGAGTCCCAATCAATATGTGGAAAATTAAAATACCCTACTATCACAACTTCATATTTTCTGCAGTTGTCTGCTATCTCTCTGCAGATTTGCTCCTCCAATTCTCGCTGACTATTGAGTGGTCTATAATACAATCCCATTAATGTGGTCATACCTTTCTTGTTTCTCAGCTCCACCCATGTGGCCTCGGTAGACAAGCCCTCTAATCTGTCCTGCCTGAGCACTGCTGTAACATTTTCCCTGACTAGCAGTGCCACCTCCCCCCCCCCCCCCCCCCCCACTCTTCATCCCTCTGCCTCTATCACATCTGAAACATTGGAACCCTGGATCATTAAGTTGCTAGTCCTGCCCCTCCTGTAGCCAAGTTTCACTACTGGCTACAATGTCATAATTCCATGTGTCAATCCACGCCCTCAGCTCGTCAGCCTTCCCCACAATACTCCTCGCATTGAAATAGACACACCTCAGAAGATTATTACCACCACATACAACCCTTCTATTAGTGACTTTGCATGAACCTTTAACATTATTTTCACCCCTGCTCCACTATCTGCTCTGTTGCTCTGGTTCCCATCCCCCTGCAAATCTAGTTTAAAGCCCCACCTCCAATAGTACTAACAAACCTCCCTGCAAGGATATTGTTCCCCTTGTAGTTCAGGTGTAACCCGTCCCTCTTGTACAGGTCCCACCTGTCCAAGAAGAGGTCCCAATGATCCTGAAATCTGAAACCCTGCCCCCTACACCAGTTCCTCAGCCAAGTGTTCATCCTCCAGAGCATCCTATTCTTACCCACTGGCAAGTTGCATAGGTAGCAATCCTGAGATTACCACCCTCGTGGTCCTACTTTTTGACTTCCTACCAAGCTGTCTATACTCACTCTTCAGGACCTCCTCACTCTTTCTTCCTATGTCATTGGTACCGACGTGTACCATGACATCTGGCTGATCATCCTCCCACTTTAGAATGCTGTGCATGCGATCGGGGCATCCCTGACCCTGGCACCCAGGAGGCAACAAACCATCCGGGAGTCTCTTTCATGACCACAAAACCTCCTGTCTGTATCTCTAACTATCGAGTCCCCTATCACTGCTGATAGTAGTGATAGTAGATAAAACTTACACCTTTATGCACCTTTATTGTCCAGATGTTTCAGAGTTGAACAGAGAGCCAGTGAGATGGCATCTGCTGTGTACCTGTTGCTCTGTTAAGCAAATTGGAGCAGCCTAGGTCTGTTCTCAGGCAGGTGTTGATAAGTTTTATCACCAGCCTCTCAAAGCATGGAATCAATGTGGATGTGAGTGCTATTGGGCGATAGTCACTGCAGCAGGTCAGCACGCTCTTCTTGGGCACCAGTATAATTGAGCCTGCTTGAAGCAGCTGGGTACTTGGGACTGCTGAAGGGAAAGCTTCCCACAAAGTATGGACTTGCTTTCAAGGACTCTCATGTTTTTGATATTTATTGCTTATTTATTACTTTTTTTTTCTTTTGTATTTTCACATTGTTTGTCGAGCTGTTGTTATGGTCTTTCATTGATTCTAGCATAGTTCTTGGATTTACTGAGTATGCCCACAAGAAAGCAAATCTCAGAGTTGTATATGGTGATGTGTACTTTGTTAAGAAATTTACTTTGAACTTTTAAACTTTGTCCTTGCATGTGAATTTAAAAAAAAATCTTTATTGGTATTGGAGCTATCCCAGATTAATGAGAACAAGATGTCAATATTGGTTTGAATGGTGGATTGAATGTGACGTTATTTACTCATAAAGTAGACGTGAGAATTTCAGTGGCATACTGTTGATGTTTGTGTTTTTAGATTAAAACTAAATCTCTAAGGTTGATCTAAACAAACAAATTGTACCATTGTATGCCCAATGCTTCTTAAAGCTACACACTAATACACCTGAACACGAGAAAATCTGCAGATGTTGGAAGTTCAAGCAACATACAAAATGCTGGTGGAACGTAGCAGGCCAGAGACTCGCAATCTCCCTCCTGGCACTTATCCTTGTAAGCAGAACGAGTGCTACACCTGCCCTTACACTTCCTCCCTCACCATCATTCAGGGCCCCAGACAGTCCTTCCAGGTGAGGCGACACTTCACTTGTGAGTCTCCCGGGGTGATATACTGTGTCCAGTACTCCCAGTGTGGCCTTCTGTGTATTGGTGAGACCTAACACAGGCTGGGAGATTGTTTCACTGAACACCTATGCTCTGTATGCCAGAGAAAGCAGGATCTCCCAGTGGCTACACATTTTAATTCCACGTCCCATTTCCATTCCAGTATGTCAATCCATGGCTTCCGCTACTGTCGAGATGAAGCCACACTCAGGTTGGAGGAACAACACCTTGTGTTCTGTCTGGGTAGCCTTCAACCTGATGACATGAACATTGATTTCTCTAACTTCTGTCAATGCCCCTCCTCCCCTTCTTACCCCATCCCTAATTTTTAATTTTTTTTCTCTCTTCCCTCTCACAATAACTCCTTGCCTGTTCTCCATCCTTCTCTGGTGCTCCCCTCCCCCTTTCTATCTTCCAAGGCCTTCCGTCCTATGATACCCCCCCTTCTCCAGCCTTGTATCCCTTTTGCCAATCAATTTCCCAGCTCTTAGCTTCATTCCTCCCCTTCTTATTTTCTCCTATCATTTCAGGTCTCCCCATCCCCCTCCCACTTTCAAATCTCTTACTATCTCTTTTTTCTGTTAGTCCTGATGAAGGGTCTCGACTCGAAATGTCGACTGCTTCTTCCTGTAGATGCTGCCTGGCCTACTGCATTCCACCGGCATTATGTGTGTGTTGCACTAATACACCGTGTTTTTTTTGAGGTTGTCCTGAAATATTCTAACAGTCATCTCACCTGGAGCTGCAGCAGACTGCTGCTGTGTTGATGCCTTCCCTCACAGTGTGGCATCTCATGAGCATTCAAAGACATACTAAGTGAATTCCTTTCCCTTATTGCCACAAGATCCATATCCTCACCTGGCCTTGTAGTCTAAGAGCATGAATATGTTGCCAGCAGAGGGAACTGATAACTCAGTGTTAAAGGACTGCATAATCTGCATTTGCATTGAATTTCAAAGTTTAGTTCAGTTACTTTAAAATGTACTATTGGCAACAGAGGGTGCAAGTTAGAATTTCTGTTTACTCAGCTAAAATATGACATTGTTAGATCTTGGCTGGCAGTCTGATGCTGACGAATAGGCCCAACAAAACTACGTTCCTGCTAGATGAACAGTTTTAACCCGATCAGTCCCATATAAAAGGACTTCTAATTAAACTGTTAGTTCTGGTTCTAATTAACTAGAGCGGAAGAAGCTCAAAAGAACAGATTGTGCTTTAAGTAGATGATTGACTTCCATTCTGATTTTGAAATGGTCATTGAGGCCTGTGAACTCTTAGACAGATAGGGCAGTTATGCCTGATGAGTTGGATGGGTGCTTTGTGAAGCAGTCTGGACCTTCCAACATTTTCAATGTCTCTGTGAGCTTCTACTGCATGGTCTTGGTTGTCAATTCTAAATGCCTCTGCTTTA
This sequence comes from Hemitrygon akajei, assembly GCF_048418815.1. Taxonomy (NCBI): domain Eukaryota; kingdom Metazoa; phylum Chordata; class Chondrichthyes; order Myliobatiformes; family Dasyatidae; genus Hemitrygon; species Hemitrygon akajei. The sequence continues at coordinate 100,769,399 of NC_133126.1, forward strand.
AGCACTCATTGAGACTTCGAGCACGCCAAGAGATGATGGGTATCGTGCTTTACTTTAGAAGGACTTTTAATCTGCAAGTCTTTTCCTCAGTCCATCTGGTAAACTACTACAATGGCAAAACTCAGAGTGCCTTTTCCAGTAGTCTGATGTCAGGGAATGTGTAAGAAAAACTTGCCACCTAGTTGACCTTTGCTTTGAGTCACTTTGGGACTTTTCCTTTCATCTTCAAGACATTATTTAAATGATCACTCTCTAAACTGCTCTGCAGGTTGAAAATTTCACTTTTGCAAAATCCACAAGGAATGATTGTTCAGTTTCTTTATTTCCAATGAATTAATCATTTTGAATTGCAAAAACAGACTCAATTGAGGCTGAAATTAGGCATTAAAATGTAAATAATCTATCACAAAGACACTCAGCAAAATGACTTCAAATGAAATAAATAGAAACTGAAGGCGAATAGGACTGAAGGTCCCTTGAGCTATTTTCATTTGTGCTTGATTAGTTAAAGTGCATATGCTGAGCTTACTCATTAGGCAATGCCAAGGTGGAAATCAATCATTTGCTTCTATCGGATTAATTTAGAAGCAAATAATGGACACGTTTGGAGCTGTGTCAATTTTGATGGAGGTGCTACCAGGGTTCATTAGTGCATTAGTTCTGCTCTGGCATTAAGTGAAATACTTAGTTGTCACTTTCTTCTCATTTGAAAAGAATATATAGTTTCACAAAAGGTTCATTCTATTTTCCTTATTTTTTTCCAGCCTCGGGTGGTGGCAGGGTTCAGAGGCACAGTGCGCTATGCATCAATCAATGCACATAAAAACCGGGTAAGTGATGATGTTTTATGAAAGGTTAATTATATACAAACATAAATATGCTGACAATATTTTGAACACAAATATGTTGTCTTTTATTTCTCCATAATTAGTGCTAATGTGGAAAGACTAGAACCAGTGGTAACTTTCTCAGAACTCATCGAGGTACTTAATGACAAAAAAATGCAAGTTGTAAGAAATGCACATAATAGAAACATAGAAAACCTGCAGCACAATACAGGCCCTTCGGCCCACAAAGTTGTACCAAACATGTCCCCACCATAGAAATTACTAGGGTTGCTTTTGGATCCACCGCCGCGCCGACATGGGCCACCAGCAGCTCTACTGGTCTCACCCCTGAAAATTCAGACAGGGCTCCCGCTCCTGCCACGTGTGCGCGAACCATCACGGACTGATCCGGAAGTATGGTCTGAACATGTGCCGGCAATGCTTTCGACAGTACGCCAAGGACATCGGCTTCGTCAAGTTGGACTAAATTACGAATGGAGCAAGACTGTAATGAGGAAAAAGAACCCTGACCTACTCAGCTGTGATCATCTGACAGAAGCAAACGTTTTGTAATGCTCCAATTTTGTGAATAAAGTTCCTTGTTGTTAGTGCTGAGACCTGTCTTTCATAGCACTAAATATAAAAAAAATTACTAGGGTCACCCATAGCCTGCTATTTTTCTAAGCTCTATGTACCTATCCAAAAGTCTCTTAAAAGACCTCCACCACCTTTGCTGGCAGCCAGTTCCACACACTCACCATTCTCTGTGTAAAGAAAAACACTTACCCCTGACATCTCCTCTGTACCTATTCCCAAGCACCTTAAACCTGTGCCCTCTTGTGGCAGCCATTTCAACCCTGGGAAAAAGCCTCTGACTATCCACATGACTAGTGCCTCTCATCATCTTATAAACCTCTATCAGGTCACCTCTCATCCTCCGTCACTCCAAGGAGAAAAGGCTGAGTTCACTCAACCTGTTTTCATAAGGCATGCTCCCCAATCCAGGCAACATCCTTGTAAATCTCCTCTGCACCCTTTCTATGGTTTCCACATCCTTCCTGTAGTGAGGTAACCAGAAATGAGCACAGTACTCCAAGTGGGGTCTGACTAGGGTCCTATATAGCTGCAACATTACCTCTCAGCTCCTACCGTATGCCTTCTTAAACACAGAGTCAACCTATGCAGCTGCTTTGAGTGTCCTATGGACTCGGACCCCAAGATCCCTCTGATCCTCTACATTGCCAAGAGTCTTACCATCATATACCATCTGTCATCATATTTGACCTACCAGAATGAACCACTTCATACTTATCTGGGTTGAACTCCATCTACCACTTCTTAGCCCAGTTTTGCATCCTATCAATGTCCCATTGTAACCTCTGACAGCTCTCCACACTATCTGCAACACCCCCAACCTTTGTGTCATCAGCAAACTTGTTAACCTATCCTTCCACTTCCTCATCCAGGTCATTTATAGAAATCACTAAGAGTAAGGGTCCAAAAACAGATTCCTGAGGCACACCACTAGTCACCAACCTCCATGCAGAATATGACCCATCTACAACCACTCTTTGCCTTCTGTGGGCAAGCCAGTTCTGGATCCACAAAGCAATGTTCCCTTGGATCCCATGCCTCCTTACTTTCTCAATAAGCATTGCATGGGGTTACTTGTCAAATGCCTTGATGAAATCCATATACACTACATCTACTGCTCTTCCTTCATCAATGTGTTTAGTTACATCCTCAAAAAAATTCAATCAGGCTCGTAAGGCAAGACCTGCCCTTGACAAAGTCATTTTGACTATTCCTAATTATATTATGCCTCTCCAAATGTTCATAAATCCTGCCTCTCAGGAACTTCTCCATCAACTTACCAACTCACTGGTCTATAATTTCCTGGCCTATCTCTACTCCCTTTCTTGAATAAAGGAACAACATTTGCAACCCTCCAGTCCTCCAGAACCTCTCCTGTCCCCATTGATGATATAAAGATCATCACCAGAGACTCAGCAATCTCTTTCCTCACCTCCCACAGTTGTCTGGGGTACATTTCGTCTGGTCCCGGCAACTTACCCAACTCGATGCTTTCCAAAAGCTCCAGCACATCCTCTTTCTTAATATCTACATGCTCAAGCTTTTCAGTCCACTGCAAGTCATCACTACAATCACCAAGATCCTTTTCCATAACAATGTTCACTTTTTCCATTCCAAAACTCTTGAGGGACAGGTAGTTGTATTGGTCAGAAGGAGTGTAACTTGGAGGTGTTTATGTCCCAAGTTGTTGCTCTTAGCTGTTATTTGGCAGAGAAACTGAGGTAAGATACGGTAGTAATAATCTTTGAACATATGATTCCCACTGAATGTGTGTCCTGAAACCTTGCAGACCTATCCTTCACATTACCAGGACCGTGTAGGCTCTGAACTCTTGACATCACACCTTTAGGGGTTCCCACTTTGCAGATACTTCTTTCACTGCAACCTTGGCCAGTCAACCTCTGCAACATCTCACCTAACGGTTCCAAAATTTGCTCTGTCCCAGTTCAGTACCTTCACCTGAGCTGGTTATATCCTTCATAACGATTTAAAAACTAATATACTTATGGTCACTGCCTTCAAAGGGCCAATTGACAGGCCCTACTTCCTCTACTTGCCCTACCTCATTTACAAGGAGGAGTCCAGTGCAGGCCCTTCTGTATATTGATCAAGGATGCTTTCTTAGACATATTTTACAAATTCCACTTTGACCAAGGCATTTACACTATGGATGGCCCAGCCACGATTGGGAAAGTTAAAATCTCCCACCAATATTGCTCTATTATGTTTACAACTAGTTACATTCTCTCATAAATATCTGCTGTTGTAATTCCTGCTGACTAATGGGGGTCCTAAAATGCAAAACCATCAGAGAAACTATTCCCTTCTTGTTTCTAAGTTACGCCTATATGTCATTACTGGATAATTCCTCAAGAATATCCTTTCTAGGGACCATTGCTATGACCTTTTTCATCAAGGAAGTAGCACCCTCTCCTTTCTTAATTTCACCTCAACTTGCCTCACATTGATAGCATCCATCTCTTGGAACATTAAGCTGCTAATCCTGTTCTTTCCTCAGCCATATTTCTGCTATGGCTAGATTTCCAGCATCTGCATTTGTTTTATTTTGCTTTTAAGCTGCAAAACAAACTTTGCAACTTAACTGAAAATGTAAAGCATTAAATTATAAAAGTTCTAATTCAAAGTTATACATTTCCTAATTACAGCAAAAGCATTAATTGCAATTGGGAATTTATAGAAGATTTATAATATTCTAAACTGAAATATAAATATTGGTCAGCTTTTAAGAAATATCTGTAGATAGTAGACAGCCAGAGATGTTTTCCCAGGTTGGAAATGGCTAATACAAGGGGCCATAATTTTAAGGTGATTGGTAGAAAGATGACAGAGGTATGTTCTTTTCACAGAGAATGGTGGGTGCTTCAAGTGCCCCACCAGGAGTGGTGGTAGAGGCATATACATTAAGGCATTGAAGAAACTCTTTGATAGGCAAATGGATGATAGAAAAATGGGAGAGATAGGTTAGAAGGATAGGCTTAGATTGATCTTAGTGTAAGTTCAGAGGTAGGCACAACACCATGAGGGTCTGTATTGTGTTGTTATGTTCTAAATATATACAGTGGTGCTAGAAAGTTTGTGAACCCTGTAGAATTTTTTCTTTTTCTGCGTAAATACGACCTAAAATGTGATCAGATCTTCATGCAAGTCCTAAAGCTAGATGAAGAAAACCCAATTAAATAAATAACACAAAAAACTTATTTGTTCATTTATTTATTTATTGAGGAAAAATGATCCAATATGGAAAAAGTATGTGAACCTCTGAGAAGGTAATGACTTTGACCAAAGCTATTTGGAGTAGGGTGTTCCAATCAGTGAGATGAGATTGGAGGTATGGGCTGTCGAGGTACTCTGCTCTATATTTTAAAAAAAAGACACTAAGTCAGGTTACTGACAGAGCTTGCTCTTCTCAGGAAAGATCTGTTTATGTGCATCATGCCTCAAGTTTGCAAAAGACCACCTGGATGTTCCACAATTCTTCTGGGATAATGTTCTGTGGACAGATGAGACAAAAATTGAAGTTTGGCAGAAATACATGTTGCTATTGTTACGTAACCCCGTAACCAGGTAACTTACCAGCAAAGATAGATGGATCAGCTGAGTCGGATGCTACTATTTTCAAACGTTTTATTCGAAAAGGGCACAAACGTATGGTTAATACAAAACATTCAGATCATATACATCGTCAAACTCAATCTAAAACACCGGTGTAACCATAATCAATCAGAAATAAGCTCTACAGTTGTCTAGGGGTTAATACAGAGTCCAATTGAAATATAAAGAGTCACTCAGAAGTTTGCAGGCTTTTCCCTTTTGGGAACCGCTGGGGTTTTCACGTTGTAGAGAGAAAGAGATGATTTGGAAAAGATAAACACTTGCCCGTCGTCTTGGCAGAGCAAATCCTTGGAATCAGGGGAGCAGACTTCCCCGTTGTTAGCTAAAAGCAGTCTTTCGTTGGTTCTAGCCACAGATTCAAAAGTTGGAATCTAACGCACGTGGCTTCCTTCAGAATGGCTTCCCGCTCCCACGGGAATCGATATTGTGCTTCCTTCGTCTCCTGGGTGCGTCTGAGGGTTCCCCCCCTCAGACCCTCCTTTATACTTCTTCACGGGATCGCAGGTGTCAATCAGGTTGCAGGTGATGCGATCTCTCTCTCAACCAGCCCACTTTGCCCGAGGGCTTTTCACGTGGTCTCCATGAGACAATAGTCAAGGTCACCTTTATTCTGCTTCTTGGGAGAACGTGGTTTCTCTCTCTCTCTCCCATTTCCCTGTGTCTATTCAGCACGTCCCTTCCTCTTTTGGGTCAGCTGACCCCCCTCTTGACTCGGGTTCTTGAGATTCTCACAAAGGAGGGGGCCGATGGCATAACACTATGTTTGAAGGAAAAAGGGCATTGCACACCAACACCAAAAGCTCATCCTAACTGTGAGGCATGGTGGAAGGAGCATAATGGTTTGGAGCTGCTTTGTTGCCACCGGGCCTGGAGAATTTGCAATTGTTGAGGAAGCAATGAATTCAAAATTGTATCAAGACATATTCTGGGAGAATGTCAGGGTTGCAGTCCGCCACCTGAATCTCAATAGAAGTTGGATAATGCAACAACACAATGAGCCAAAATACAACAGAATGGTTTAAAAAGTAGAACATTTGTGTTTCGGATGGTCTGAGTGAAAGTCCTGACCTTAATCCTGTAGAAATGTTATGGAAGCACTTGAAGCAAGTAGTTCATGCAAGGAAGCCCACCAACATCCCAGAGTTGAAATAGTTTTGTAAGAAGGACTAGCCTCAGATTCCTCCAAGCCAATGTGCAGGACTGATCAACTGTTTCCAGAAATGTTTGGTTGAAGCTATTGCTGTACAAGGGGTCACACCAGTTACTGAAAGTAAAGGCTCACATTTTTTCCTACAAAAATATGTAATATTGGATCATATTGGAGTCAGGAGTTCCAGTCAATGAGATCAGATTGGAGGTGTGTGTTGTAGAGGTGCCCTGCCCAATGAAAAAGACACACAAAGTCAGGTTACTGACAGAGCCTGCTCTTCTCATGAATGAGCTGTTTATGTGTACCATGCCTCGATCAAAACCACTTTCAGAGGACCTTTGAAGAAGAATTGTCAAGATGCATGAAGCTGGAAAAGGCTGCAAAAAACATTTCTAAAGACCTGTGTGTTCATCAGTCCACAGTAAGAGAAATGGTATACAAATGGAGGAAAATCTGTACTGTTGCTACTCTCACTAGGAGTGGGCATTCTGTAAAGATGACACTGAGAGCACAATGTGTAATGCTGACGCAGGTGAAAGAGAACCCAAAGGTAACAGCAGAAAGCCTGCAGAAATCTCTAGAACTTGCTGAAGTCTCTTGTTTATGTGTCCACTATATAAGAAAAACACTGAACAAGAATGGTGTTTATGGAAGGACACCACTGCTCTCCTAAAAACATTGCTGCACATCTCAAGTTTGCAAAAGACCACCTGGATGTTCCACAATTCTTCCGGGGCAATGTTCTGTGGACAGGTGAGACAAAAGTTGAACTTTTTGGCAGAAATGCACACTGCTATGTTTGTAGGAAAAAGGGCGCTGCACACCAACATCAAAACCTTATTCCAACTGTGAAGTATGGTAGAAGAAGCACCGTAGTTTGGTGCTGCTTTGCTGTCTCTGGGCCTGGATGGCTTGCAATCATTGAGGGAACAATGAATTAAAAATTATATCAAGACATTTTACGGGAGAATATTAAGCCAGTGATTCACCACCTGAAATTTAATAGAAGTTAGATGATGCAACAAGACAATGATCTGAAAATCAAGCGTATATCAACAGCAGAATAGTTTAAAGAAGAAAATTCATGTCTTGGAATGATCAAATCAGAGTACAGGCCTTAACCCAACTGTGATGCTGTGGCATAACCTGAAGAGGGTTGTTCATGCAAGGTATCCCAGAAATATTGATGATCTGAAACAGTTTGGTATTGAAGAATGGTCTCAAATTCCTCTTCACTGTTATGCAAGTCTGATCAGCAGCTACAGGAAACGTTTGGAGGAGGTTATTGCTGCTAAAGGAGTTTCTACCAGTTTTTAAATACAGGTTTCCCCCGCTGTTTGAAGGTAGAGCGTTCCTATGAAATGGTTCGTAAGCTGGAATGTCGTAAAGTGAAGAAGCAATTACCATTTATTTACATGGGGAAAAATTTGTGAGCGTTCGCAGACCCAAAAAATAACCTACCAAATCATGCCAAATAACACATAAAACCTAAAATAACAGTAACATATAGTAAAAGCAGGAATGATCTGATAAATACACAGCCTATATAATGTAGGAATACTTTTCTGCAAGTATTGCAGTACTGTCCACCGCAGTGAAAATCTCATGCAAGCGCTCTCAGCAGCACTCATGGCAAAAAACACACGGCGCAAAGCGCTCCCAGCAGAAACACTCTTTCCAGTAACCTTAAAGCTATGAAGCTACCAAGTAATAATAAAAATACACAGCCTATATAAAGTAGAAATAATGTATGTACAGTGTAGTTTCACTTACCGGAATCGGGAAGACAGTGAGCACACTGATGATGGTGTGTTAGGCTGAATCGTCGGAGGTTGGGGTGGTGGGAGACTGGGGTGTCATCTCATTGTTGTCTGTTTCCATCAGGGCAGGCAGGTCACCTTCTTCTATGCCTGCCTGCCTCGATGTCAAAGGTCGAGTTTTGTCGTCTGCTGTGGCTGATGTGGAAGGCTTGAAAAACGACAGTAGGCTTGACTGCTTAGCCTCGCGCATTTTTCTATCATACAGTTCTTTGTAAGCACTCAAACCATCCTGCAAATAAGCCCGAAACCTACGTACCCTTTCAAAATTAAAGTCATACTTTTCTGCAATCATTGCAACGTTGTCAATCGCAGCAAAAATCTCACGCAGTTGCTTCATGTTCAGTTCCTGGACGACTTCACTTTCTGTTCACTACTGTGTTCGGCTTCAATTGTTATCCTTTCCTCTTCATCAGCTCTTCATCTGTCAGTTCTTGGTCATGGGATGCCAAAACCTCTTCAACATCATCTTTGTCAACTTCCACAAACCCTTAGCCAAACTCACTATATCCTTACTTTGTTCACCACGATCGAAACGCTTAATTATGTCTAGTTTTATGCTAAGTGTAACACCCTTACACGCTCTTTTAGGCTTTTCCGATACTTTAGAACTCATTTTGCTAACAGATGCACGGAATAAATCGACATAAAGCACAGATGCTCACTGGCATGTGTTTAAGCAAAGCTGGCTAGAATACAGTTCCGGGAGAGGAGCTTGGCTGCTTGGCGCACGCTGCCTTTTCGCACGCTACCTTTTTTCGTAACAGTGAAAACACCTGTTAGTGAAAACAGGTAACTAATGTAGGTCTTTTGTAACAGCGAGGTGTCGTAAAGCGAACATTTGAAAAACAGGGGAAACCTGTACAAGATTCACATTCTTTTCCCAGCCTGGACTGTGAATGATTAAACAGTGTGTTCAATAGAGACATGAAAAGTACAATTGTTTGTGTGTTATTAGTTTAGGCAGATTGTGTTTGTTTATTATTGTGACTTAGATGAAGATGAGATCACATTTAATGAGTAATTAATACAGAAAACCAGGCAACTGCAAAGGGTTCACAAACTTTTTTTCTTGCAACTGTATATCAAAGAAGTGACTGATGACAGATTATTCAGCGCTAAATAAACTTCACACTAAATATCTGTTATGATTCTAATAAACAGCAGGCATCAAATCATGTGTCAGATCATTCTTTCATTGTAGACAATGATTGTGCATATATTGTGTGAGACTATGGATGAGGCTTGTTATCTTCTAAAATGACTGTACTCAGCATTTGTGTACATAGAATATCTGAATCCAAAAATCTTGTTTTGAATAAAGTTTTAACTTTTGATTAACGTTGTTTCAGAAATTAATAGTTTTGCATCATTATTTGGTCTGATAGCATTTTCCACGTATTAGATTCAAGATAACACTTTTATAGTTTCATACCTGTCACATACAAAGGTATAAGGACTATTGGATAGCACTTAATTTTAATAAATTTTCAGACAATAGCATTAGTAAATAATTTTATCCCATAAAATACATAAACCTTTCTGTGATCAGTTTATGCATTATTGATCTGGTGCTGATCGTGGAGTCATATCACATAGAAAAAGACCCTTCAGTCCGACTGATCCATGCTGACCAAGACAACCATCTAAGCTAGGTCCTATTACCTTTATTTGGCTCATATGACTCTCAACTTTCCTATCTATGTACCTGTCCAAGTGTCTTTTAAATGTTAATATACCTGCCTCAATCACTTTCTCTAGCACCTCATTCCATATGTAGACCAGCCTCCCAGTGAGCAAGTTACCCTCATGATATATTTGGATTGCATTGTACAATTGTACTGGAGAGATAGGCAGATACAAATGGGTAATTATTTTGCTATCCAGCCCTGCAACAGTAAGCTTCTGTCTGATGGACAATAGCTGAGAAGCTTCTTTATTAGGCACTGAATCATGGATTCTGAACCAGTGAACAGCTACGGCACAATGAAGATGTATTACTCAGCTACAACTCTTCAAGTGGAGATCACATTGTTCTGACAGTCTCTTGCTAGACAACATGCACCGTTGGATCTATATTGCAGTGTAATTTCTTTTTGCTCTTCTCTACTGTACAAAAAAAGGATGATGGACATCTGCAGATTCTGTCATAATGGTTGAATTTCATGAAAAGCTTTGGCTAGCCAGCCTAGTCATGAGAGTCGCAAAACTAGATATAGCACTTTTAACCTTTAGAATGGGTGAAGACTAAAGGTGTCAGATTTGCTGGTTGAAATAGTGAAGAGTGAAGTGAATTTTTTTCAGGATATTGATGTCAGGAATTTTAATTTCTGACTAATTTTGCTCTGTACAATCATCTTCTTGACTTTTTGATAAAGGTAAGTGGATCAATAAATAAAGATGAATTGTCTAGTATCTAGACATTATAATTAAATCAATTAACTTTGATCCTATTATGTTAATCCTATTATGTTAACTTTTATTCTATTATTTTGAGAAGTTTTTTTTAGTGCTTGCATAATGAAGCCTGCTCCACTTTTCCCTGTGGTTAACCTTGCAGATTAATTATGTGATGCCAGATGCAATTATGCAGCATGCCTCCATAGAACTGAATCTGCAAGGCAGATTAAAATATACAACTGCTGCTCTCCAAACTGGAAAGCTTAGGTAGCTGTTTAACATTTGTCAGTGAAAGAATCAGCATGTTGCCAGCATAAACCTCTGTATCCAGCACATTATTCTCTGTAACTTCCACCATCTCCAGTGGGATCCTACCACTAAGCCTCCTGCACCCCCGTCCCCACTTTCCATAGGGATTGTTGTCTGTGACTCCTTTGACTACTAGTCCCTCCCCACTAATTTACCCCCTGCACTTATCCCTATAAGTATGACAAATGGTATACCTGCCCCTAAACCCTCCCTCACCACCATTAACAGTCCTTCCGGGTGAAGCAGCAATTCTCCTGTAAATCTGTCGAATTTTTCTCCGGTTGTCCTGGTGTGGTCTCTATATTGGTGAGACCCATCGCAGACCTTCACGCTATCTTGCCACAAAAGGCAGGATCTACTAGTGGCTACCTATTTCAATTCAGCTTCCCACTTTTATTTGAATGTGCCTGTCTGTGGCTACCTCTAATACCATGATGAGGCCAATTTCAGATTGGAAGAGCAACACCTCATTTTCTATCTGTATAGCCACCATCCTGATGGCATGAACATTAATTTCTCTAGCCTTCAGTACTTTCTCCCCCCTCACTCCTACTTTTCATTTCACATTCTGATTGTCCTCTCACCCCTTCTCTTTCTACCTGACAATCATCTCCCTCAGGTTTCCTCCTCCTTCCCTTTCTCTCCTTGCTTTCATCACATGACCTCTCCCATTAGTTTCTTTCTTTGTAGCTTATTACCTCTTCCAGCTATACCCTCCCAGCTTCTTACTACTTCCTTCTCCCCCACGCACACACATTCCCCTCTCACCTGGTCTCACTTATCACCTGGCGGCTTGCACTCCTTTCCTTCTCCCTACCTTTTTATTATTGCTTCTGCCACTTCCTTTCCAGTCCTGATGAAGTCTGAAATATCAAGTGTTATTCCCCTCCTTCGTTGCTACTTGATCTGCTGAGTTTGTCTAGCATTTTGTGTGTGCTGCTTAATATTTCCAGCCTCTGCAGAATCTCTTATGTTTAACATAATGCTAATCCTTTGATTGGCCAATGTATGGTGCTTCTTCAACAGACAGAATCATAAATCAGTTGATGCAATAGGAAATGTTGCCTTTATTTGTTTTGCTTAGAAAGTTTTAATAAAGGTATACCACTGTATTAGCATTTGACATTATAAATCTAGCTATGATTTTTAGTAGCCCAAATCTGTTGCAAAATAGAGTTGTTCTTATTACTTCCTGTCTATTTTAGCATTCTGGCATTATTTTAACTTTTATTGATTTTTTTAAATATTAAAAATGCAGGAAATGGGCCGACATGATGATCTCTGGTCCTTATTTTACATGTTGGTGGAGTTTGTTGTTGGGCAACTACCATGGAGGAAGATAAAGGATAAGGTATTCTTGAAATAATAAGCTGAAACACAAATCTGAAATGCATTATGGTGCTAGAAGATTTTTATTTCCTCTTTGTTAATTATGTATGTACATAATCAAGGGAAAAAGCATGGTGTCACATATGCATATGTTTGACAGAACATTGTTGTGAATAATTACATGGGATCTTTTGTACAGAGACTAAATCTTTACCACTGGGTTTGTATGTCTGCTGTGTCTATCATTATTACATTATCTTTATTAATTAGGTATATTTAAATTTTTGAGGTTGATACTTGTATATACAAGCCGGTATTATGTAATTTTTGAGTAATTTTGAAAACTCAAGATAGAGAACATAATTTTCCTAATTAGCTCAGCACAGTTTGGTGACTAAACCTTACACTGGACCGTTTAACCGAAACAGTTGTTTTCTGTAGATATGAAGATGTATTCAAGTAGATGCAGTATGTAGTGAAACTGAGAGGAAGGACAGGCAGATGATTGGGTCAATGGTATGAGGTGAAGTGTGACGTGGGACAAAATCAAAAAGGGTGATGAATACAGGACCGAAGGTGTTATGTTTGAATCCACGCAGTAGACAGAATAAGGTAGATGATCTTTTAGTACAGTTAGAGATTAGCAGGTATGATGTTGTGGGCATCACCAAATCGTAACTGAAAGAAGATCATAGACAAATTGCAGCTAGATTGGAAAAAATGGGTTGATGTTGAATCCCCAGAGAGAATTTGTAGAGTGCCTGTGATTTGGCTTTCTAGAGCAGCTTGTGGTTGAGACCACAAGAGAAAGGTAATTCTGGATTGGGTGTTGTGTAATGAACCAGATTTGCTTCAGGAACTAAAGGTAAAGGAACCCCTTATGGAATGAAGTAGCTGATCTTGTAGCATAGTTAGAAATTGGCAGATACAATATTGTGGGCGTGCTGAGCTTGTCAATTTCATCAACTTTACTTCCAGCCTCCACCCTGGCCTTAAATTCACTTGGTTCATTTGTGACATCTCACTTCCCTTTCTCAATATCTCTGTCTCCATCCCTGGAAACAAATTGTGGACTGACATCTTTCTTAAACCTACTGATTCCTACGGTTATCTTGACCATACTTCCAACTCCGTCTCCTGTTTTAAAAAAAATGCTATTCCCTTTTCTCAGTTCCTTCATCTTCACCATATTTGTTCCAAATACGCTGCTTTTCTTTCCAGGACATCAGATATGTCCTCCTTCTACAAAGAGCGATGTTTCCCTTTCTCCACCATTGATGCTGCCTTCACTAGCTTCTCCATTTCCAAGACACATGCGCTCACCCCATCTTCTTGCTGCCTTAACAGTCATGAGAGTTCCTCTTGTCCTTGCCTACCACTCTATGAGCCTCCGCATCCAACACATCATTCTCTGCAACTTCCACCATCTCCAATGAGATCCTACCACCAAACACAACCTCCCCCACCCACATCTCAGCTTTCTGCAGAGTTTGTTTCCTCCATGATTCTCTTGTCCATTCGTCCCTCTCCACTAATCTCCCTCCTGGTACTCATCCATGCAAGTGCTGCATCTGACTATTCACCTTCTCCCTCATCTTCATTCAGGGCCTCAAACAGTCCTTCCAGGTGAGGTAACTCTTCACCTCTGAACCTGCTGGGGTTATCTATTGTGTCTGGTGCTCCTAGTGAGGACTCCTCTAAATTGGGGGATCACTTTGTTGAGTACCTCCACTCCATCGGCCAAAAGCAGAACTTTTAAATTCTGAACGTTAATTTAAAAAGTGTTAATGTTAACATTTTAATTCTGATTCCCGTTCTGACACATCAGTCTAAGGCCTCCTCTTGTGCCACAATAAGGCCACCCTTAGAGTGGAGGAGCAACACCTTGTATTCCATCTGGATAGTCTCCAACCTGATGGTATTGTTACATGGAACCAACAATAATAGATGTGGAACTGAGTCAGGATATCATTGGAAAACAACAGAATTTATTAACACTCAAGCAGAAACATGGAAAATTAAACAAACGACTAACTTAAAATGAAGTTAACAGCGCTATACGTCTATAGCTCCCAAACGGCTAAACTTAGAAACAATTCTTAACAGAGTCTTACCGGAGCACAGTCTCAGAATGTCAGTTCAGAGAGCTTCAAGGGATTCACAGGTAATTGAGAGGAGAGACTTTTAGTTTCAAAGTGTAGCAAAGTGATGATCTTGAAAACGGAGATTCAAAATACAGTGAAGAAGCAAGTCTCGCAGAGATACGCCAAAACAGCCACCGTACCTTTCCGAAGGCAATTTGGCAGACACACAGTACCTCTTGAACGCTGATCTCACAAAGTGGCCACCGTACCTTTACAGTGGAAGTGAGATCACGATGCGGTCTGTTTCGAAGAGTCCACAACAGATGAGAATTTCACCACGTAACTGACATGAAAAGTCCCTTTTCCACACCTGAGACTTTGCAGGGGTCACCAAATTGGGTGCCAAAAATCCACGTTTGGATTATGAAATGTCAATCACCTCTGAAATGCACAGCGTTAGCGACTACCCACTCCCTTTTGGGTTCGATTGAAGCTTGCACTCTTCCCTCTCACTAATGATTCTGCTGTCCAACACAACGACTCTCCACCAAAGTGTGTCTCTCTAAGTGTGTCTCTTGAGCAATCTGCGCAGCTGCTTTTATACTGTTGGGGTGTGTCATCGCGCGACACTACAAGAAACAAAGTCACAGATTTCCAGTATGTCAAGTACTGTCCCAAGAATTGATACTGAGATTTCTAGTATATCGTCCCAGGTGTTGAAACAGCATGAAAATCAATTTCTCTTTTCCAGTAAAAAGATATTTTCCCACCCCTTCCCTTCTTCTTTTCCCTACTCTGGCCTCTTACTTCCTTGATCATCAGCTGCTGCTGGGACATCTTCTTCCCTTCCTCTTATACAGTGGCATGCAAAGATTTGGGCACTCCTGGTCAAAATTTCTGTTACTGTGAATAGTTAAGTGAGTAGAAGATGAACTGGTCTCCAAAAGTCATAAAGTTAAAGATGAAACATTCTTTTCAACATTTTAAGCAAGATCAGTGTATTATTTTTGTTTTGTACAATTTTAGAGTGTGGAGAAAAAGGAAAGGAGCACCATGCAAAAGTTTGGGCACCCCAAGAGATTTGAGCTCTCAGATAACTTTTACCAAGGTCTCAGACCTTAATTAGCTTGTTAGGGCTATGGCTTGTTCACAATCATCGCTTGGAAAGGCCAGGTGATGCAAATTTTAAAGCTTTATAAATACCCTGACTCCTCAATTCTTGTCCCAACAATCAGCATCCATGGGCTCCCCTAAGCAGCTGCCTAGCACTCTGAAAATTAAAATAAATGATGCCCACAAAGCAGGAGAAGGCTATAAGAAGGTAGCAAACCATTTTCAGGTAGCCGTTTCCTCAGTTCATAATGTAATTAAGAAATGGCAGTAAACAGGAATGGTGGGGTTCAAGTTAAGGTCTGGAAGACCAAGAAAACATTCCGAGAGAACTGCTTGTATGATAGCTAGAAAGGCAAGTCAAATCCCCCATTTGACTGCAAAAGACCTTCAGGAAGATTTAGCAGACTCTGGAGTGGTGGTGCACTGTTCTACTGTGCAGCAACACCTGCACAAATATGACCTTCATGGAAGAGTCATCAGAAGAAAACCTTTCCTGTGTCCTCACCACAAAATTCAGCATCAAAAGTTTGCAAAGGAACATCTAAACAAGCCTGATGCATTTTGGAAACAAGTCCTGTGGACTGATGAAGTTAAAATAGAACTTTTTGGCTGTAATGAGCAAAGGTATGGAAAAAAGGGAGAAGAATTTCATGAAAAGAACACCTCTCCAAATGGGGGTGGATCGATTATGCTTTGGGCTTGTGTTGCAGCCAGTGCTGCGGGGAACATTTCACTGGTAGAGGGAAGAACAAATTCAATTAAATACCAGCAAATTCTGGATGCAAACATTACACCGTGTGTGTAAAAAAAAAAAAAAAAAAAGCTGAATATGAAAAGAGGATGGCTTCTACAACAGGATAATGATCCTAAACACACCTCAAAATCCACAATGGACTACCTTAAGAGGCACAAACTGAAGGTTTTGCCATGACCCTCACATTCCCCTGAGCTAAACATTATTGAAAATCTGTGGATAGACCTCAAAAGAGCAGTGCATGCAAGACGGCCCAAGAATCTCACAGAACTAGAAGCCTTTTGCAAGGAAGAATGGGTGAAAATCCCCCAAACAAGAATTGAAAGACTCTTAGCTGGCTACAAAAAGCATTTACAAGCTGTGATACTTGCCAAAGGGGGTGTTACTAAGTACTGACCATGCAGGGTGCCCAAACTTTTGCTTCGGGCCCTTTTCCTTTTTTGTTATTTTGAAACTGTAGAAGACCACTTCATCTGGCAGCTCATTCCACACTCCCACCACTCTCTGCATGAAGAAGCCCCCCCAATGTTCCCTTTAAACTTTTCCTCCTTCACCCTTAACCCATGACCTCTGGTTTTTTTCTCCCCCGGCCTCAGTAGAAAAAGCCTGCTTACATTCACCCATCATAATTTTATACACCTCTATCAAATCACCCCTCATTCTCCTACGCTCCAGGGAATAAAGTCCTAACCTATTCAACCTTTCTCTGTAACTCAGTTTCTCAAGTCCCGGTAACATCCTTGTAAACCTTCTCTGCACTCTTTCAACCTTATTAATATCCTTGCTGTAATTAGGTGACCAAAACTGCACAGAATACTCCAAATTCGGTCTCACCAATGTCTTATACAACCTCACCATTACATTCCAACTCTTATACTCAATACTTTGATTTATAAAGGCCAATGTACCAAAAGCTCTCTTTACAACCCTATCTACTTGTGATGCCACTTTAGGGAATTATGTATCTGTACTCCCAGATCCCTCTGTTCTACTGCACTCCTCAGTGTCCTACCATTTACCTTGTATGTTCTACTTTGGTTTGACCTTCTGAAGTGCAATATCTCACACTTGTCCGCATTAAATTCCATCTGCCATTTTTCTGCCCATTCCTCCAACTGGTCCAAATCCCTCTGCAAGCTTTGAAAACCTTCCTCACTGTCCACTACACCTCCAATCTTTGTATCAACAGCCAATTTGCTGATCCAATTTGTCATATTATCATCCAGATCATTGATATAGATGACAAATAACAATGGACCCAACACTGATCCCTGTGGCACACCACTAGTCACAGGCCTCCACTCAGAGTAGCAATCCTCCCCTACCACTCTCTGGCTTCTTCCATTGATCCAATGTCTAATCCAATTTACTACCTCTCCATGTATACCTAGCGACTGAATCTTCCTAACTAACCTCCCATACGGGACCTTGTCGAAGTCCATGTATACAACACCCACTGCCTTCCCTTCATCCACTTTCCTGGTAACTTCCTCGATAAACTCTAATAGATTTGTTAAACATGACCTACCACACACAAAGCCATGCTGACTGTTTCTAATAAGTCCCCGTCTATCCAAATACTTGTAGATCCTATCTCTTAGTATTCCTTTCAGTAATTTACCTACTACCGATGTCAAACTTACTGGCCTATAATTTCATGGCTTGCTTTTTGAGCCTTTTTTTTCTTCTAAAATTTTTTTCTTATTACCGTAGATTCCGGACTACAGAGCGCACCTGATTAAAAGCCGCTGGCTCTAATTTTAGAAATAAAATCAATTTTTTACTTGTAAAGGCCGCACCGGATTTTAGGCCGCACCGGATTTTCGGCCGCAGGTGTCCCACGTTGTAATATGAGATATTTACACAGAAAGATATTACACGTGAGGATTTTTTAACTTTTAATTAAATCCATATGGTAACAAAAACAAATACATATTGCAAATGCTTTTTTTCGAACCGTGCCCGTAATGCGGCTACTTTTAAATATACGTTGCGTATACTTCTTTACTGAACAACATTCCAATATCTCCTAACGACTGGTAAAAATATATATACTGCAGCCTACCAGGAAAAGTTATTGATCGCCTTTAACTTAAAAGCAGCGTTTTCGCTCCGCCGCTCGACCCCCTCCTTCCCGTTTATCGCAAACTGGTATCCCACAAGACGCGGCGAAACCGGGTGTGACGTCATAGCATTCCGCGATGTAGTACAGAAAACAAATATAGTTAAAACTCTTCTAACTTTAACTAGAAAATTAATTACTAAGCGAAAATATTATGAACTAAATAACTGCCATAAAGGCAGCACAATGCTTTTCTTCGAGTGTTTTCCATGTTGATGAGGGTGAGTACAAATGACTGATTTACAATAATTTAATTGTGAAAGTGCGCTTGATTGATCGTACAATTTCATTGGACCTCTGTGAACTACTCATCAATTTTATTGGTCTACTGTTACGAGGCAAAATGTTTACGAGGCGGCATGAAAAAAAACCATGTATTAGCCGCTCTGTATTAAAGGCCGCAGAGTTCAAAGCTGTTCAAAATGTGGGAAAAAAGTAGCGGCTTAAAATCCGGAATCTACAGTAGTTTTTCAAAACATTTTATAAATTAAAAACCCCAAATCCCAATGAGGAACATTAATACAGTGCAAAATTAAGCATACAATAACAATATGCTACAAAGGAAGAGAATTTAACAAAAAAAAGCACCTAAATTAAAGACAGGTAAGCTTAGTATCCTCCCCAAGCCCCACAACATAAGAAAAAACAACAACAACTCCAGACCAACTACACCACAATATAGAGAATATAAGTCAGGACAGTCAAACTCCCAGACTGTGAATACACTTAGCAACAGAGGATAATAATGCCTACTACCAGAAAAAAAAGGGAGCTGAAAGCAAGGGACCGAAAAGAAGAAGAAAAAAAACCCTAGTCAAGAGGAAGGTTATGAAAGTACTCGATAAAAGGTCCCCAGACCTTATGGAACTTTAGATCTGAATTAAGAACTGAATAATGAATTTTTTCGAGGTCCAAGCAGGCCATAATGTTGTTAAGCCATTGTGCATGAGTGGGCGGGGCAACATCTCTCCATCTAAGGAGGATCAAGCGTCTAGCCAGGAGAGAGGCGAAGGATCATATTCGGCATTTGGTCGGATCCAGACATAGATCTGTCTCGCCCCAAAAACCGAACAGAGCAATTAAGGGGTTTGGTTCTAGGTGCTGATTCAGAATACACGATAACGTAGTGAAGACATCTTTCCAGAATTTCTCCAAGCTAGGACAGAACCAGTACATATGGATGAGAGAGGCCACGCCCCTCTTGCATTTATCACAGAGCGGACTAATGCCAGGGTAGAATTGAGATAGTTTAGATTTAGACATATGGGCTCTATGAACAATCTTAAACTGTAAAAGGCAATGGCGAGCACAAAGAGAGGTTGAGTTAACCGATTTGAGAACTGAGTCCCAGATCTCCTCGGATAAGGAGATATTTAAATCCTGCTCCCAGGCCATTTTAATTTTATCCACAGGGGCCCGTCGTAAGCCTGCTAGTTTATCTCTGATAATTGATATTAAACCTTTACCTAGTGGATTAATGGAAAGAAATAGGTCCATAACATTTTTTGCAGGCATTTCAGGAAAGTTAGGAATTAAGGGAGCAATAAAGTGTCGGACTTGGAGATATCTGAAAAAATGAGCGTTAGGCAGATTGAACTTAACAGTGAGCTGCTGAAAAGAAGCGAAGCGATTATCAATGAAAAGATCTTCAAAATGTTTAATGCCCTTCCTATACCAAACATGGAATGCTGAATCATACGTAGTAGGTAAAAAAAGGTGATTATGTGCAACAGGGCTGGAAACGGAGAACCCCTGGAAACCGTAGCATTTCCTGAACTGGGCCCATATACGCAAAGTGTGTCTAACAAGAGAATTGGCTATTGATCTGGGCAGACTACTAGGGAGTGCAGAGCCAAGAGGTGCAGAGATAGATAATTCTTTAGTGGAGCTCAACTCCATTGCCACCCAGTTAGGGCACTCGGGTTGACCGTGGAAGAAAGACCAAAAGGTAGCACAGCGTATATTAGCTGCCCAATAATATAAACGAAAGTTAGGTAAAGCCATGCCACCCTCTTTTTTAGGTTTTTGGAGATGTATTTTATTAATTTTAGAGCGCTTATTCTGCCACAGATATGACAAAATAATAGAGTCTAAGGAATCAAAGAAAGATTTAGGAATAAAAATTGGGATAGATTGAAATAAGTATAAAAATTTGGGGAGAACATACATTTTAACAACATTAATACGACCTACCAAAGACATAGATAGAGGTGACCATTGTACCAGACTCTGTTTTATAGCATATGAAAGATTGGCAAAGTTTTCACGAAAGAGGTCTTTAAACTTCCTTGTGACTGTAATTCCAAGATAAGTAAATTGGTTATGGACTACTTTAAAAGGGAGATCACGAAATGTTAGTTCTTGTGCTTCTTTATTAATTGGGAAAAGTTCACTCTTATGTAAGTTGAGTTTATAGCCAGAGATCTGGCTAAACTGGTCAAGAAGTGAAAACATTAGAGGTAAGGATATAGACGGATTTGAGAGAAAGAGTAATAAGTCATCAGCATAGAGAGAAACTTTATGCTCAACACCCCCTCTCCAAATCCTGGTCAATTCAGGACAGTTTCGAAATGCTATCACCAGAGGTTCTATAGCCAAATCAAAGAGAAAGGGACTTAAGGGGCATCCCTGACGGGTGCCACGTTTGAGATTAAATACTTGGGATTTATGAAAATTAGTTAAAACAGAAGCAGTAGGACACAGGTACAGCAGTTGGATCCAAGAGATGAAACTTTGGCCGAGGTCAAATTTTTCTAAGACTGCAAAAAGGTAATTCCACTCTATACGATCAAATGCTTTCTCCGCATCGAGGGAAATAACACATTCAGGAATCTCAGTTGGAGGTGAGTATAAGATATTAAATAAACGCCGAATGTTAAAAAAAGGGAGACGGTTTTTAATAAAGCCTGTTTGGTCATCAGAGGTAATGGAGGGAATAACGGTTTCTAATCTATGAGCCAAAACTTTAGCTAAGATCTTTACATCAACATTGAGCAGAGAGATTGGCCTATACGAGGAACAATCTGTTGGGTCTTTGCCCTTTTTTAATAGAAGAATAATAGATGCCTCATTGAAAGAGGGTGGCAATTTGCCGTAATTAAACGAGTCAGCTAATACTGAAAGTAACTGAGGAGAGAGAAGTGAAGAGAATGATTTATAAAATTCTACAGGGAACCCATCAGGTCCAGGAGATTTCCGTGAGGACAGTGCAGAAATTGCAAAAGAAATTTCTTCTGATGATATTGGCGCATTGAGTTTGGCTTTAAAATCAGATGAAAGTGAGGGGATATTCAGATTCTGTAAAAATTGATCAACAGAGATATTGTCATTCAGAGATTCAGAGGAATAAAGCCGAGAATAAAAATTTTTACATGCGTCATTAATTTCTAAATGATCCGATGTAAAGTCTCCGTTCTCCTTCCGGATCTTTGTAATATGTTGTTTGGCTTTGGAACGCCTCAGCTGATTGGCTAGGAATTTACCAGACTTATCCCCATGAATGTAAAAGCGACTCTTGCTTTCGAGAAGTTGGCGTTCAATAGGTTGAGTGGACAGAAGATTAAATTTAGTTTGGAATTCAACGTGCTTCTTGTATAATTCAGGGTTCTTAGTTTGAGCATATATTTGATCCAATTCTTTAATCTGGTTAATAAGGTCTAATTGATCTGCACAGGATCTTCTGTTGAGATTTGCTGTGTAAGAGATTATTTGACCCCTCAGATATGCTTTCATGGCATCCCAGACAGTCTGGGATGGCACTTCAGGTGATGTATTAGTGTTAAAATAAAAGGTTATCTGATCCTTAATAAATTTTTAAAAATCATCATCCGATAATAAAGTTGAATCAAACCGCCAGTGTTTATTCCTCTGAGGGAGACCAGGAAAGTTCAGAGAGAGAGTAATTGGGGCATGGTCAGAAATCAGTATACTCTGATCGTCACAAGAGTGGGCAAATGGAATAAGTTGGTTATCGAGTAAGAAATAGTCAATTCTAGTGAAGGTATGGTGAACATGTGAGAAAAAAGAATAATCTCTCTCTGTAGGATGAAGGAAACGCCATATATCAGAGATACCAAAATTAGAAACGATTGGATAGCTAAGGCAGATTTAGTAGGTGATCTGGTAACAGAGGATGATCGATCCAGATTAGGATCCAACCAACAGTTGAAGTCACCACCCAGTATAAGAGAGTATGAGTTTAAGTCTGGTAGTGAGGAAAAAAGTCATTCAAAAAAGTTAACATCATCAAAGTTGGGGGCATACAGGTTTGCTAGTGCAACTTTAGTGTTATATAGTTTACCAGAAACAATAATAAAACGGCCATTTGTATCAGATATTTTATTATGGAGTTCAAAATGAATATTTGAGTTAATAAGAATGGAGACTCCCCTAGCTTTAGCGGCAAAGGATGAATGAAAATGCTGACCCGCCCACTTTGACAGAAGCCGGGAGTTATCAAAACAACCAATATGAGTTTCTTGAAGGAAAGCAATGTCAGCTTTGAGTTGTTTGATATGTGAGAATACCTTCCTCCTTTTAACAGGGTGATTCAATCCCTTTACATTCCAGCTCACGAATTTAAGTGCACTCGCCATTATCAATTACTAATGCATACCAGGCAGCAGGCATATAAGAGGTCAAGCAGTACAATAGCAGTCTGGGAGCAGAGATGTCAACATAGATTCGTAAAATCGAAACATATACATGTCCTGAGCAATAAAGAAAAACAATAAATACAGTGAGTGATGTTGGAACTGGAAAATCCACCCCAGCCACACAACCCAAAACTAGACGGCTACCAAAACAAGTAGCTAGCTCTACCAAAAAAATTAACCCAAATACAACTTCCAGATCTGTGTCATTAACAGCAGTTCCGTATAACTACTATAGCAAATAGTAACTAGTTTATGCACTAGAAAACATAACTACAGATTAGAACACCTTCTGCAGAAATATAAAACTTTAATACAGAGAAAATCGGAAGAAAACCAAAACTAACCTACCCGCAAAAAATTATAGAAGAATAAAGTAAGAGAAAGCGAAAAAAAAGGTAAAAAAAAAGGAGAGGAAGGGGAAAATTATAAATTCAAGAAGAGTATTTATCAACCATTTACAGAGAGGAGAGAAAAAAATTCAGAGATTAGAAAAAAGGGGTGAGGAAAAGAAAAAAAAATATAAAAGAAAGGAAAAATAAATCAGCAGTTAAACTGTGAACCATCAAATAGGGAGGCCTTCACTAAAGACTTCAGACCTCCAAAACAAGTTAGAGTCAGTTGTAGAACTCTGTAGATAAAGTTATACAAGAATAAAATAGATTACACAAGTACTATTTAAACGTCCACACGGAAACATTAAGCACAGAATGTCTATTTAAAAAAGACACACCAAATCCAGGGAGAGATTGTCAACAGCCCTTAGAGTTTCAATAAATAATGTCTGAGTGCTTCAAGTAAAGTCTGAGTCCAGAAGAAGTAATTTTACTACGAGAAGTACTTATCCACCCTTTTAGGAGGTCTGATCGGGTTCCGAAGATGACTGGATAGCCGGAAGACTTGCCACAAATGCTTCAGCTTCCTTCACTGATCTAAACCACATGTATTTTCCAGTATTAAGCTTGATTTGTAGATCGGCAGGATTGCGAAGAGAGGGTTTAAAACCACGATCAAAAAGCACTTTCATTGCGCCTTTAAACTCAGCGCGCATCTTTAAGGTCTGGGGTGCAAAATCTTCCACAAAGCGAATGGTTTTATCCTGGAAAGAAAAAGAGCCTCTGCGACGTGCCTCCACAATCAGACTGTGTTTTACCTGGTATTGATGGAAACACAAGATTACTGGTCGCGGGCGGGAGCACAGAATTCCGGGAGGAACGTAAACCCTGTGTGCCCATTTGAGCTCGGGCGGGTTTGGAAGCAAATCTTTCCTGAATATCTCACAGAGAAACTCAGCGAAAAATTTCACGGTTGATCCATGTTCGGTGGCCTCTGGCAATCCAAGAATTCTGAGATTGCAGCGTCTGCTGCGATTTTCGAGATCCACCATTTTGGAAAGGAGTTTGTTACATTTTTCCTCTAAGCTGGAACAGAGAGTCTCCAAGTAACGAACACGACTTTCTAAATCTTCAGAAGTCGAATCGATGCGAGATAAGTGTTCAGCATGTTTGTCCACTTTATCATTGATCTGATCCAGTTTGTCTTCCAGCTGTTTGAAAGCGGTTTTGAATTCTTTTAAAATTTCGTCTCGGAGCTGTCCGAGTGCGGCCAGAGTCTCGTCTGAGAGAGCCGGAACTTCCTTTCTCCTGGATTTAGAACTCTTGCTAGACATTGTAAGTTAGATGCGTTCACAGGCAAGTGAGAGATACCGAAAAAGTTCCTAACTAAGGTTTAAAAAATGGGAGACATTTAGTGCAAAGATAGCGACAGTAACGGAACAAAAGTTCGGAGCAGCTAAGCAATCGCCATCTTACCGGAAGTCCGAGCCTTTTTTAAACAACGGAACTACATGAGCTATCCTCCAATCCTCCAGCACCTGACCTGTGGATATTGACATTTTAAATATTTCTGCCAGGGCCCCTGCAATTTCAACACTAGTCTCCCTCAAGGTCCGTGGGAATACCCTGTCAGGTCCTGGGGATTTATCTACTCCGATTTGCCTCAAGACAGCAAGCACCTCCTCCTCTTTAATCTGTATAAGCTCCATGACCTCACTACTTGTTTGCCTTGTTTCCATAGACTCCATTCCAGTTTCCTTAGTAAAAATACAGATGCAAAAAACACATTTAATATCTCTTCCATTTATTTTGGTTCCATACATAGCCAACCACTCTGATCTTCAAGAGGACCAATTTTATCCCTTACTGTCCTTTTGCTCTTAACATACCTGTAGTAGCTCTTAGGATTATCCTTCATCCTGACTGCCAAAGCAACATCATGTCTTCTTTTAGCCCTCCTGATTTCTTTCTTAAGTATTTTCTTACTCTTTTTATACTACTCAAGCATCTTATTTCCTCCCTGTCGCCTATACGTGTTATGCATCTCTCTGTTCTTCTTTATCAGAGTTCCAATATCCCTCAAGAACCAAGGTTCCTTATTCTTATTCATTTTGCCTTTAACCCTGACAGGAACATACAAACTCTGCACTCTCAAAATTTCTGCTTTGAAGGCCTCCCATTTACCAATCACATCCTTACCAGAGAACAACCTGTCCCAATCTACACTTTTTAGATCCTTTCTCATTTCTTCAAATTTGGTCTTTTTCCAGTTTAGAACTTCAACCCGAGGACCAGATCTATCTTTATCTATGATCAAGTTGAAACTAATGATGTTATGATCGCTGGAACCAAAGTGTACCCCTACACACAATTCCGTCACCTGCCCTAACTCATTTCCTAATAGGAGATCTAATATTGCATCCTCTCTAGTTGGTACATCTATATATTGATTTAGAAAATGTTGGGAAGTTGGAAAGGCAGAGCAGATTTGATGGGCTGAATGGCCTAATTCTACTCCTATGTCTTATAGTCTTGTATGTGTTTATATATTGCAAAACCTGGAACCCAGTCTCACCTTCAGCTTATTTTTATCAATCTATTCATCCTTTCATTATATCTGTTCAGTGCCTTGAAAAGGTATTCAGCACCCATAACTATTTTCACAATTTACTTTTTCTAAATTTATTGAAGGATTTTTTGAGCTAATCTACAAACCAAGGTGCATCATGTCAAATCAAAAGAAAAATTCCAAAACCTGTCAACAATTTTCTAAAAATTAAAAACCAAAATTGAGGCTGAAATAGTATTCATCCCTTTTGTAATTACTATGCTAACTTCCCTCAGATGCAATACTGTCTATTACCTTACCAATTTATCCAATTTGTTGATGTAGAAAATTGGAGGATCACCTGATTTCAATGTGGCACCAACAGTCACTCTGAGTGAGCTGCAGAAGTCAGTGGCTGCAACTAGAAACGAAGTTCATTGCTCCACAATCTCTTAAGGCCTTGTACAAAAAGGTTGTTTATGGAAAAGTTGCAAGGAGGAAACTCTGGCTTAAAAAAAAACATATCCTTGCCTGTAAAGACTTTGCAAAGCATCACTTAGAAGATACTGTAAAGATGTGGAAGAAGGTCTTGTGCTCAGATGAGATTAAAATGGAGCTTTCTGGCCTCAACGCCAAGTGATCCGTGTGGCATAAATCTAATGCTGCACATCAGCCAGGTAACACCATCCCTACTGTAAAGATTGGTGGAGGTAGCATCATGCTTTTGGGATGATTTCAGCAGCAGGGACTTGAAATCTAGTCAAGATTGATGAAAGTGAAATGCACATGGAATGCTAAATACAGAGCGATCCTGGCTAAAAACCTGCTAGTTTCAGCTAAAAAGTTTGAACTGGGGAGGAAGTTAATCTTTCAGCAGGACAATAACTTGGAGCACACTGCCAGAGCAGCCATGGAGTGGCTTCAAATGAAGATAATTGATACCCTTAGACAACTAAACTGGCGCAGCCTGAACAATTTCACAAGGAGGAATCGGCAAATCTTGCTCCGTCACATTGTGCAAAGCTAATAGAGACTAATCCAAAAACATTGCTGGCTGTAATAGCTGCGAGAGGTGTTTCAACTAAGTACTGAGCAAAGAGGATGAATATTTTTGAACTGCTGATATTTTAGTTCTTGAATTTTTAGTTTTTCATGCTTTACACTTTTCATTTTTTCAGCTCTATTGTTAAAAAAAAGGTCATGTGATTCACAAATTTAAATTCTCAGTCAAATTGATCAAAACCCCCATTTGTAATACTCATTTATGTAAACAAAGGGTTGGGGCAGAATACCTTTGCAAGGCACTCCATATCCTCGCTATATTGATAGTCTCCTCTGCAGTTACTCCATTGTCCTTTTTATTGTATGGCAATCAAATCCAGAACAGTAGACTAGGCATTGTCTAACTAAAGCAAGTTCAAAAGAGGTTAATGACCTTGCTAGCCCGTAGTGTAATTTGTAGTAGTTCGTGGATATGGTGGATTCCAAGGTCCTGTTATCATCTACCCCACCCAAACTTCCACCTCCTGACCAAATTGTATCATTTCACATTGGTGCTGAATTTTATCAGTTATTTACCATTCTGCAGGTTTATGAACATAGACCATTACAGCACAGTGCAGGCTCTTCAGCTGGTTATGTTGTGCCAGCATTTTAACTACTCTAAGATCAATTTAATCCTTCCCTTGTACATCACCCTCCATTTTTCCACCATCCATGTGCCTAGCTGAGAGTTTCTTAAATGTTCCAAGTGTTTCTGCTTCTATCACCACCCCTGCGTACTGGAGCCCAAACACCCTTGATTGTTGCTGCTAAAAATGTTCAAGTTCTTGGGTTATTTGGCTATTGCTATTGGTTTCTAGTGTAAATGAATGTTGAATTTGAAGAAAGTTGATGGGACTCTGCAGAGAATAAAGTGAGACTAGTGTAGGGACCTTGGTTTCGATAATTGGATTGTGTATGGTCTAAACGTTCTTTTTATTCTGTTTTGTTTATAGGAGCAAGTAGGCCTAATAAAAGAAAAATATGATCACCGCCTTATGTTGAAGCACCTCCCACAAGAGTTTGCTTCATTTCTGGAGCACGTTCTCTGTTTAGATTATTTCACAAAACCAGATTATCAGGTAAATATGCAGAATCTCAAATCAGGTTTAATATCTCTGACAGAAACGTTGTTTTGTGGCAGCAGTACAGTTTAATACATACTGTAAATTTTCATAAAGTAACTAAGTGTTGCAAAAGTGGACTTACGAGATGATGTTTACGGGTTCATGGTCCATTCAGAAGTCCGATGACAGAGTAGAAAAGGCTGTTCCTAAAACATCTTCAGGCTCTTGTACCTCTTCCCTGATGGTAGTAGTGAAGGCAACTCCTAGATAGTGAGGGTCCTTAATGAATACAGCATTCACTTATCTTGTTAAAGACTGGTGACTCCTTGCAAGTGAATGTACAAGGTGTTAGTGAAGCCATATTTAAATATTGTGCTCACTTTTGGTCACCCTGTGATTTGGAAGATGCCAGTAATTTGGAAAGAGTGAAGAGGATATGTTGCTGGGACTTGAGGGACTGAGTTATGGAGAGAAATTGAGCAGGTTGGCACTTTATTCATTGGGATCCTCATGTAGGGTCTCAGCCCGAAACATCGGCTGTTTGCTCCTTTCCATAGATGCTGCCTGGCCTGCTGAGTTCCTCCAGCATTTTGTGTCTGTTGCTTTGGATTTCCAGCATTTGCAGATTTTCTCGTGTTTGTTATTTATTTACTGTCTTTGTGTATGTATGTCTATGTATGTATATATGTGTGTGTGTGTATGTATATATATATATTTTCTCTGTGACTATTCCAGATTAACTGTCCTGTTATTGCATTGTTAAATTTTTCATTATCCTGACTTGGTTTTTCTTTGTTCTGTAGTTGTTGATGACTGTGTTTGACAACAGCATAAAAACACATGGGGTTGTTGACAGTGATCCTTTTGACTGGGAGAAAGCTGGGATGGATGGATCTTTCACTATGATAAGCACCTCTACTACTCCTCAGCTACATACACGGCAGACTCCCGCTGCTCTGGGGTAAGTGCAATATTGTTAATATATTTTTCAAACACTAATTGAGAGTTTGAATGTGTGAGGAGAATATTTAGCATTGGCATACCAGTTACGTAGTGCATCATAATTCAGGCAATGTTCTTTTAAGAAGCACAATCGTACAGATCAGGATAAGTCAAATTTGTGTTGAGCCATATACTGCATAAGAAATATCTTAAAATGATTTACTGTATACTTGTGGAAGTTATGCATTCCCTTGTATTTTGAGTTTTGGCAAGAGAGATTGTTGTCACTAGTTTTGAATTTCATTTTTTGTTTCGAGTTAATGAAGAGTAATGCTATAACTCCTTATTAAACAATTGGTTGGTTTAAGGAATAGATTGGTTGTGTGTAATATACTAGGGAATTCTAACTAAAATGCAGCTGATGTACCCTAATGGACTTAATTAAAATATGTCAATTATGGATGATATTTAATTTCTTTGTAAATTGTTGTGCCTTTGATGCTTTACATAGAAAAGCATTGTTTAGGATGTATCGTTTGGGCCGGAGGGCCTGTAATGTGTTGTACTATTCTATGTATCCTAAGTGATATGTATATAATTCTTAGAAAAAATCTCTAAGAGGATTAAGTCCAGTTTTTTTATATACAGAATGAAGCTACTAATTTTATTACCATTTAAAAAAAAAAATCATCTTCCAAATATGTCTCAAGAAATTTAATGATTTCCAGTTGGCCCTTTATATGATTGTCATTATCATAGTTTCTTATTTTGGTAATGTACTTTAATTTTTTTGCAGAATTGTTGAGTCCTTTCTGGCTTTATGATTATTCCCATCTCTTAATCATTTTCCTAGAAATTTGGAAAGCTACTTTCTGAATGAATTCTCTTCCTTCTACAGTCTACAGTTTTTATGTTTGCAACATTGATCATGTGGCTAGCTAGAGGCTTCTTCCCAGGGTTGAAATGGCTAATGCAGGGGGGCATAGTGTTATAGTGCTTGGAAGCAGGTACAAGGGGGATATCAGAGATAGGTTTTTCACAAAGAGAGTAGTGGGTGCATGGCATGCACTGCCAGTGAGGGTGTTAGAAGTGGATACAATAAGGTCTTTTAATGGACACTTAGATAGGTTCACGGAGCTTATTTCTAAGCTATTGTTCAATAGAGGGCTATGCGGTAGGGAAATACTAGGCAATTTCTAGAGTAGGTTACATGGTTGGCACAGCATTGTGGGCCAAAGGGCCTATAATGTGTTATAGATTTCTATGTCTATGTTTTAGCACCAGCTATTCACTAACCTGTGTACCATGCTGTGCACCAGAGGTTTCAATAAAGTGAAACACAATTGGAGCAGATTGCCCATTAGTGCTCTAGTTTGTTGTGTGTTCGTGCAATTCACTTTTTGAATGTTCTAGTCTCAATGGAATAAATATAATCAAACCACATTTTAGGCTGTGAATTTTAGACTAGTTATTAAACATAGATTAACCATGAGCATAAACATCTTAATGAGCTTCACTTTTTATGAAACATTCTCTGTCTCTTCAGTACAAAAATAATCTGCCCAATTCCCCTGAACCAGTAATTGGTAACTCAAGACCTGGATCAGATCACATAACATAACCTGCTCACTTTGGATCTTGCTGTCTTCATTCCTAATTTGAACACAGAAGATCTGCATTATACCTAGTGCCTTTCTTCATCTTTTGAATTGTGTCTGAAAATGAGAGTTAAATATGCCTGCTGTTATCTCAACACAGCTGTTAAATACATAGACAATTCAAAGTGGAAAAATGTGTTCGTATTTGGGAATTGTATCCCATATTTAACAAATTTTACCAAATTATTTTTCTGTAAACACCAATAACTCACCTCCATAGACTGAAGCAAGCCATTAAAAGAAATTAACATATTCTCCCTTCTGTGGCTAAGTTTAATGCCATTCTGTTCTGTAATTCTTCACTATGATTTCTTAGTTTAAAAAATGAATTGGCTTATAAACCATTCAAACTGTTACAAGTGTTTTAAAATCCTAGTTGTGGCTGATTTAATTAAAATGAGCATTGCTGGAATTAGCTGGAGAACTCAACTGGCCAAGCAGAAGCTGTTGGAGAAAGGATTTATTGATGTTCTAAAGAAGGCTCTTGGCCTGAAACATCAACTGTTTACTCTTTTCCTTAGATGCTGCCTGACATTCTGAGTTCCTCCAGCATTTTGTGTGTGTTGCTTTGGATTTCCAACATCTGCAGATTTTTTTAGCGTTGATGATGCTTTGAGTGAAAACTTGCATCTGTACTGGTTTAGAGATCCAGTACAGATTTCCCTTGTTCTCCAACCTCAATAAAGTTGGTCTTCAGTTCCCAGGGATATCTGATCCAGAGCAGGATCCTGATGCAGGTTTCAACCCAAAAAATTCAGCAATTCCTTTCCCGATCTCAACCTGCTGATTTCTTCCAGCACATTGGTTATTAGTCTAGTTCAAGCATCTGCAGAAACCTAATTTTGTCCTTTGTCAAAATTAGCCAATTTTGGTGCAAGTTACTGTGATGTTGCTAGAGGTGAGAATTTTTGTCATACTGTCTCAGTGTGCATTACAGTAATGTTCACAGGACATTTTGCATGTTTGTGCATTTTGTTTTTTTTCTGGAGACAGGGAAATGACAAAGTTGGGGACAATTTCAGGAGTTTCTGTTTGGCTCCCCAAGTTGAACACACTGTAAGCTAGAGTAATATTTGAAATAGTTTATATTTGGTATTAGGCAACACACACAAAATGCTGGTGGAACACAGCAGGCCAGGTAGCATCTATAGGAAGAAGTACTAGAAGTATAGGAAGGGTCTCGGCCTGAAATGCCGACTGTACTTCTTCTATAGGTGCTGCCTGGCCTGCTGCGTTCTACCAGCATTTTGTGTGTGTTGCTTGAATTTCCAGCATCTGCAGATTTCCTCGTGTTTGCGTATTTGGTATCGGGTCCATTTTTCTACCGTCGTGCTAAGCCCTATGGTGTACTTGATTAATACTATATTCAATTACCTGGGTTGCACTAGGAGGTTGTTGTGTCTTTAGCAGTTTTGGTGTAAAGCCCTAAGACTTTTTATGGCATATCTTGAAAGCTATCTTTGTCATCAAAATTTTGGGCAGCTTTTAAGATGTGTAACTAGATAGCATGATTTTGACTTTTATTTCATTGCTGTATCCATGAAACACCTTTTGGAGCTTTCAAATGCTCAAAAATGTGACCTATTGTAGAAACACACACCTAAATGCTGGAGGAACTCAGCAGGCCAGGCAGCATCTATGGAAAAGAGTAGTCTATGTTTTGGGCTGAGACCCTTCATCCTTCGGCCCGAAATTTCGACTGTACTCTTTTCCATAGATGCTGCCTGCTGAGTTCCTCCAGCATTTTGTGTGTGTTACTTGGACTTCCAGCATCTGCAGATTTTCTCTTGTTTGTGATTGAATTACCTATTTAGAGCTTACAACTGACAAGTAATAAGAACAAAAGATAACAAGCGAAAGGTTAAATAGCATAGGTTGGTAATGGAAAGATAGAAAAATTAGCATTTAGAACAGGGGGTTACACAGCCAGAGACAATAAAACATTTTAAACATTAAAGAATTTTTTTACTTTTCTATTACAGAGAGAAAGCAACAGAGAAACAGAAACTGTTACAGAGTATATGGTACCTACACATACCTCACTGTGGACTAGGGGCTAGTCGAGCTTGCTTTAATACTCAATTAGAAAAGCTGACGTGTAACTTAAGAAAAAGGATCACATTGGAGCCCTGATGAATTATGTTCTGGTGGGAATACCTAATTTGATATGGGATGTTACAGAATAGCTGGTGTAACATGTATACAAAGTACACAAATAAAATATTTGCCATTAACAAATTTAATAAGGTTTATCTTATTTCCTTTGCCAAGTAGAACAAAAAATATACTGCATTACACAGAATATGACCATTTAATATTTTGAGTCAAATTGTTACATGAGGCAGAATATGGTATTAATGGTAAGACTCTTGGCAGTGTGGAGGATCAGAAGGATCTTGGGGTCCGAGTCCAAAGGATGCTCAAAGCAGCTGCGCAGGTTGACTTTGCGGTTAAGAAGGCGGATGGTGTATTGGTCTTCATCAATCGTGGAATTGAACTTAGAAGCTGAGAGGTAATGTTGCAGCTAAATAGGACCCTGGTCAGACCCCACTTGGAGTCCTGTGCTCAGTTCTGGTCACCTCACTACAGAAAGGAAGTGGAAACCATAGAAAGGGTGCAGAGGAGATTTACAAGGATGTTGCCTGGATTGGGGAGCATGGCTTATGAGGATAGGTTGAGTGAACTCGGCTTTTTCTCCTTGGAGCGACAGAGTATGAGGGGTGACCTGATAGAGGTATATAAGATAATGAGAGGCATTGATGGTGTAGATAGTCAGAGGCTTTTTCCCAGGTCTGAAATGGTTACCACAAGAGGGGACAGGTTTAAGGTGCTGGGGAGTAGATACAGAGGAGATGGCAGGGGTACATTTTTTACTCGGAGAGTGGTGAGTGTGTGGAATGGGCTGCCGGCAACGGTTGTGGGCTATGGGTAAGCCTAGTAATTTCTATTGTTGGGACATGTTCAGCACAACTTTGTGGGCCGAAGGGCCTGTATTGTGCTGTAGGTTTTCTATGTTTCTATGTTACCTATCCACCAATGTAAGGAACAATCATTTCAAAAGATCTTATTTTAAAAGCATTCCATACTGGCATTCTAAGTTAAACTATTGTATCTCCTGTATTTCCATATCCTTTTGAAGAAATATTGCAGTTTATTCCTCTGTCTTTGAATGTCATTATACTCCATGTTCTAAAAAAATTCCTCTGCACACCTTCATTAATAAATACCATGAAAAGCAATAAGCGTCAAGTTAAAGCAACCAGCTAAAAACCAGCAAATGTATTACTTTTAAACTAATTATAAATCATAGGGGAAATTTTGTTTTTATTTTGCATGGTGAATTGTTAAGGCTGATTTATTCTTGTGCGTTGCAGCGATGCCGTAGGTAATGCGTACTCTATGCCGTACCTACGCCGTACCCTACGCTGTAGGGTGACGTACACCTCTCCAGAAAAGTTGCTCATGCGTTGCGGCGACTCAGACTGCAACAACTGTGATTGATCTGCTTGATAGCATCACATTTCCTCCTACGCATTTCCAGTTGCTTCTTCTCCGCCATGACTGTAGGCTGTGCGTACACCGATGCAAAATAGATGAACCGAATCGTCAAATCTACCTGCCGACATGCGAAAATGTTTGAAATGCATTTTCTCGTCCATGTCTCTCACGGAGAAACTCAACACAGTGGCATAGAAATCCCACCAACCAGCTAGCATTTTGGCGCACATCAGCTCATGCTCGCTACAGCATAGAGCGACGCAGAAGTGAAAATCAGGATTACGGCACAGGCTGCGGCGTAGCCCGTACGCACAAGTATAAATCAGCCTTTACACATTTGGAAGTTAAGAGGGATGGGGAGTGGAGTTAACTGTTGTCAAGGTACTGCCACAGGTCACGAAGATGATACAGAGTATTTAAAATGTGTCATGGGTAAAATGTACACAGAGACAAAGATGAGAAGATTAAGAGTGGTTAAAAACCTTAAGTTCTGAGTTGGTTGCCAGGTGGGTATGAATGAAGGGAATTCTTGTTTGTTGAATCTTTGTCTGATAGCCCAGTCATCAGTGGTGGCGTGATAAGTTTGAACACCGTGCTTCCCATGAAATGTAGGGGTTACCAAGATAAAGGTCAATAAAACAATGGTGAAGATACAAAAATTTAAATATGAGTTGACTGAGTTAGAGAACTCTCATAACTTGTCAAGGATGGGTGACAGAGTGGTAGGATTTGGAAATGTGGGAAGAACAGATTTGAATAAGATGTCAAGTTGAGGATGCAAATCAGTCTGAAGAGTATTACAATAATTTGGTTTTAATTTTATTTTAGAGGATTCAAAGTACATTTATTATCAAGGTATGTACGTTGTATACAACCCTGAGATTCCTCTTCTCTGCAGACAGCCACAAAACAAAGAAAACAATGTATCCCCTTCAGAGAATACATCTGCCTCCCCCCCACACACAAAAAAAACAAATTGTGGAAATGGCAACAAGAACATCAACCCCACCCCCACGTGCAAGAAAAAAACAAATAGTGCAAACAGCATAAAGAACATCCCACCCCCATGCAAAAGGCAACAAGAAAGAATGAGCCAAAACACAATATTAAAAAACACAAAATCAATAAGTCCATTTTGCAATGAATGAGTGAGAGTGAGTGTGGCTTTCTCCAGCAGCAGTGATGTTGATGAACACTCGCTCACCTTCTGCACACGCCTTGTTTCAATCTTCCTCAGCGCTTCAATCAGTAAGATCAGTAAGATGGAGTAGATCCTGGGCTTGCACCCCATCTCTCAGCTTTTTGACCTCAAGGCTGCTCAACTCCCAGAACCTTCTCGGAAACAGCAAAGCACCAGTTTGCTCAATGAGCCCAAAAAATGCCATCAAACTGTAGATCACAGGATCACTGGCTTTAGAACCATATTTTAAAAAAAATGCGAAAGTAATTGTTTCGTGGATCATCTGCAGAGTGTCGCCTGTGGTAGCGTTGTTTGCAGGCACCTACTTCTTCCGGAATTGAAAAAGTATACATAGTATAATGGTTTAACAATTTATCACAAATCAGAATGTACTATTTAGATTGCATATTTTGAATGTATATGATGTCACAAGGTGGTGACATATGGTCAAATGGCATCTCAGGCTCCAATCAACAGTGAAATATTTGGTCCTGATCATCACTGCTAATCAAAAAGAACACTTTAAAGTAAGTCTACCTCACTAGCGAGCGGGATGGCAAAAAGGTGCTGCACAGTTACAGCCTAATGCATAGAGTGGACTCTTGGTCTACGCCATGGCCTACTCGGGGAAGTGGGCATTGGAAAAGGATAGAGAACCATTGGTATTTTAGTGACTGTTGAAGCACGTCCCTGCAGGCCTGCGCTCCTGAAGATTCTACTTACTAACATCTGATCGTGAGAAAATAAAATGGATTACCTGTGTCTGCATCTGAACCAATAGGAGATTAGGGACTGTTGTTCACTCATCCTGATGGAAACATGGCTCCAAGACACTGCTCCATACTTGGCCATCAAGCTATGAAGCCTAATCTCCTTTCAGGTGGACAGAAATGATGCAACTTCTGGT
This sequence comes from Hemitrygon akajei, assembly GCF_048418815.1. NCBI lineage: Eukaryota > Metazoa > Chordata > Chondrichthyes > Myliobatiformes > Dasyatidae > Hemitrygon > Hemitrygon akajei. Next base: position 100,805,359 of record NC_133126.1, read on the forward strand.
AAGACCAGCAGAGGCAGTCTGTGTGCCTATGCCAATAAGAATTAGTGCATGAATGCCTCGGTGCCAGTGCTGCGAAAGCTCTGTGGTGCCATCTGTGACCTGGAAGCCTCTCACTCCAATGGTTTCTTCAATTTTATCAACTTAAAAACTGTCCTGCCAAAGCTCTACCAGCATGTCAATTTTGCAACCAGAGGAGAGAACCTCCTAGACCTGGTTTACACCAACATTCGTGTACCCTACAAGGCCGCTAATCCCTGCATACAGACCACTGGTTAAACAAGTCAAACCAGTTTACAGAGAGATCAGGACCTGGCCAGAAGTTGCCACCTGCAGTGTGAACAGCTGCAGGACTGGACTGGAGCATATTCAGGAAGGCAGCTTCCTATGATCATCATGTCAACATTGATAAATATGCGGAATCGGGACAGGCCACATAGGAAATGCTTTGAGGAAAAAGAACCACAGGATTGTATGTGGTGACATGTATGTACTGCGATAATAAATTTTACTTTGAACTTTGAGCCATGATTAAGCACTACACTGCCAGGGCAAACAAGAAACCATGGCTTAATCCAGAGGTTTGTGCACTGCTCAGAGATCGGGTTAATACTTTCAGATCGGGGATAGGACGTCTCTAACATCAACAAGAGCCATGCTTTCACATGCCATCAGGAAGGCAAAATGAGAGTACGCACAAAAGAAACTCACTGACACCAGGGACACAGGGCATGTATGGAAAGGTATACAAACCATAACCGATTACAAGTCCACCCAGCACATCAATGACAATGATGCCTCCGTTCCTGATCATATAAAATCCCTCCTTCAAGTGACATTGGACCCTTTCCAGTTCACCTACCGCCCATGATCTCTTTGACTTCCTACCACCAGGAAGGAGGTACAGGATCAGGTCTAGTACTGCCATAGGTAACAGCTTCTTCCCTCGGGCTGTGAGACTTCCCTCACAATATTTTCTCTCTATGGTTGAAGAAGGTTGTGATGGAAAAAGGCAAATGCAATGTTAGCATTCATTTGGAGAGGAACAGCTTCTTCCCCCAGGCTGTGAGACCTGCCAGCACTGAAGGTCTCACCAGTAGAACATCAAGCTGTTTACCTGTGGTATGTGCTACATGCACTTTGAATTATATTTCATTAATTTATTTGTGGTAATATTTAGTGTTGTGTATCATATATGTTTTGTGGTTGCACTGTGGTCTGGAGGAATGTTGTTTCATTTTGGTTGTATATGCTGTATATACAGACAGATAACAGTGAACTTGATTTCATTTGATTTTGCATATTTTTTGATAGTTCAACTCTGAATCAGTGTCATATGCGTGATGACAGCATAAGTCTGTATTTCCAAAGAATCAGGTTAATTAGCACCAAAATGAAGATGGGTGGAGGGGCAGGTAGTTCTGAGGGGCAGGTAGTTCTGATGGAATGAAGCAGCACTAGAAGGGCTTGGATAGATGAGGAGAATGGGCAACAAAATGGCAGATGGAATACAGTGTCGGGAAGAGTAGAAGAAATGAAACGTTTGACTATGTTCTAAATGGAGAGAAAATATTAAAAATTGAGATGCAAAGGAACCTGAGAGACCTTTTGCAGGATTCCCTAAAGGTTAATTTGCAAGTTGAGTGTGTGGTGAGGAAAGCAAATGCAATGTTAGTATTCATTTCACGAGGACTAGAATAAAAATGCAAGGATGTAATGTTGAAAATTTATAAAGCACTGGTAAGGCTTCACTTGGAATATTGTGATCAGTTTTGGGCCCCTTATCTTGGAAAGGATGTGCTGAAACTGGAGAGGGTTCAAAGGAGCTTCACAAAAATGATTCCAAGATTGATTGGGTTGTTATATGAAGAGCATTGGGCCTCTATTCACTAGAATTCAGAAGAATGAGGGGTGACCTCAGTGAAACCTATTCAGTAGTGAAAGGGCTTGATAGAGTGGATCTGGAGACGATGTTTCCTATGGTGGGAGAGTCTAAGACCAGAGGGCACAGCCTCAGAATAGAGGGGTGTCATTTTAGAACAGAGATGAGAAATTTCTTTTGCCAGAAAGTAGTGCATCTGTGGAATTCTTTGCCATAGGCAGCTGTGGAGCCTAAGTCTTTATGTATATTTAATGCAGAGGTTGATAGATTCTTGATTGGTCAGGGCATGAAGGGATACAGGGAGAAGGCAGGAGACTGGGGGTGAGAAGAAAATTGGATCAGCCAAATGGCCTAATTCTGCTCCTATATCTTATTTTTAAAACTTGTTTTGCAACAGCAGTACTGTGCAAGACACGAAAATCACTATAATTTACAAAATAGTGCAAACTACGAATAACAAGGTAGAGTTCATGGGTTCATGGACTGTATAGTATTGCAAAGAGGGCTTTTAATGAGGCTACCACTTCTTGACACACCAACTGTTGAAGTCCTCGAGGGTGGGGAGGGTTCTACCCATGAGGAATTTGATTAAGTCCACAATTCTTTGCAGCCTCTTATCCTGTATTTTGGAGGCTCCATACCATGCTGCGATGTAACCAGTCAGGATGCTTTCCACCCTACATCAATAGAAATTTGCAAGTCATTGGTGAGATACCAAATCAGCTCAAACTCCTAATGAAGTAGAGCTGCTGATACCCAGGAACTTGAAATTGCTCACCTTTTCCACCACTGACCCCTTTATGAGGACAACTTCCCCTCCAGCAGTCTGCAGTCAGGTTCTTGGTCTTGCTGATGTTCAGTGTTGATGCTACCCCATACAACTTGCTGATCTATCTCATTGCCGTATGCCTAATCATTAACATATTCCTTGCAGGAGAAGGTCATAACAAGCTAAGTGACAGATATATAGAAAAAGCTTTAAGATAAAATGGAGGGATTTAGAAACGAGAAAATCTGCAGATGCTGAAAATCCAAGCAACACACACAAAATGCTTGAGGAACTCAGTAGGCTAGGCAGCATCTGTGGAAAAGAGTACAGTTGACATTTCAGGCTGAAACCCTTCGGCAGGTCTGAGTAGAGTTAAAGGTGGGGGGAAGGGAGAGAGAAACACAAGGTGATATGTGAAACTCGCAGGGTGGAGTGCTGAAGAAAAGATCTAGGAAGTTGATTGGTGAAAGAGCTAAAGGGCTGGAGAAGAGTGAACCTAATAGGAGAGGACAGAAGGCCGTGGAAGAAAGAAAAGAGGGGAGGAGCACCAGAGAGAGGCGATAGGCAGGCAAGGAGATAAGGTGAGAGAGGGAAAATGGGATGGGGAATATCAAGGGGGGGGATTACAGGAAGTTTGAGAAATCGATATTCATGCCATCAGGTTGGAGTCTACCCAGATGGAATACAAGGTATTGTTCCTCCAACCTGAGTGTGGCTTCATCACAACAGCAGAGGAGACAGCAGAGGAGACCAAAGATTGACACAGTAAATGACCCCAACAGACTCACAGGCGAAGTGTCGCCTCACCTGGAAGGACTGTTTGGATCCTGAATGGTAGTGAGGGAGAAGATATAGCATTTGTTCAGCTTGCAAAGATCAGTGGGGAGGAATGAATGGACAAGGGAGTCACGTAGGAGTGCGATCCTTGTGGAAAGCAGAAAGTGGGGAAGAGGGAAAGATGTACTTTGTGTTGGGATCTGGTTGGAGATGGCAGAAGTTACGGAGAATTATGTGGTGGATGTGGAGGCTGGTGGGGTAGTAGGTGAGGACAAGAGGAACCCTATCCCTGGTAGGGTGGCGGGAGGATGGGGTAAGAGTAGACGTGCTTGAAATGGAAGAGATGCGGTTGAGGGCAGCGTTGATGGTGCAGGAAGCAAAGCCCCTTTCTTTGAAAAAGGAGGTAATCTCCTTCATTCTGGAATTAAAAGCCTCATCCTGAGAGCAGATGTGGCAGAGTCTGAGGAATAGAGAGAAGGGGATAGCATTTTTGCAAACAACAGGGTGGGTAGAGGGATAGTCCAGGTAGCTGTGAGAGTCCGTACGTTTATAATAGACCTCAGTAGATGAGCTGTCTCCAGAGATAGAGACAGAGATTGAGAGGGAATTAGATAGCTTTGAAAGCCCACATGAATGTGATAAAGCAGATAAACAGTGTAATATGTTACTTGACAATAATATACTTTGGTCGCTATACCTTGTAATATTCATTGGTCTCCAGTGTAAAATGGGATTGTGTTCTGTTGAGGTTCTTTTTTTGTAATTTATTTTTTATTGAAGTTCATCATTAAACAAACATTTATATAAAATGTATTTCAAATACTGTACATATATATCATATATTCATATTTGCCACAAATCTCCACATAATATTTATCTGAGGTATACACTTATAGAAAAGAGAGAAAAGAAGGAATAAGCAAAAGAAAACAACTATGTACAAGTAGGGAGTGATTTTTTATTAAAAACAGCATATTCATTGATTTGTGAGAATAAAATCAGGCCTATGCGATGTAATGTAGTTAAACTATTTTTCCCAGTATGAATCAACTTGTTCTAACTTATGATTAACAGATGCTGTTATCTTCTCCATCTTGTAAATGTCCATTGTAATTTCCATCCATGTACTTAAAGTTGGGCTCTCCTGTGATAACCATTTCCTAGTAAGAGTCTTTTTACCAGCCACCAACAGTATATTCATTAAATATTTCTCTTTTCAACCATTCTTGAGGTATATATTCAAAATATATGGTCTGATTCTCTAAGGGTATTTCACATTTGAAAATGTTTTGTAGGGCATTATGTATCTCACTCTAATAGTCTTTGAAAACAGGGAAATCCCAGAAAATATGATAATGGTTTCCATTTTGACTTCCACAATTTCTCCAGCAAACAGGGAGGTTACTATCATAATGGGATTTCTGAGAGGGTGTAATAAAGTATCTTATAAAGCTTTTCCATCCAAACTCCCTTCATTTCTGTGAACTGGTACACTTCCGTTGATATCGCCATATTTTTCCAAGATGGTGGCGCAACACAGCTTTACAGCAGCCACTCCGGAGCTGATTATCTGTTGTTTGTGAAGTGGGGTGCCGTGCGCAATCATAATCGATTGAAAACAGACATGGGAGCATGGAGGAACATCTGGAAATCTCCAGGAAGACCTTCTTCGTTGCTGCTATTGCTGTGAGGTCCACGTCTCTGCTGGGAAGAACAGGCCTCCAGTCTCGGGGTCGCGTTGCCGATGGCCATTGGCGGGGCCGTCTTAATACGCTTGGCAGAGGATGGTGCTTGGAGAAGCTGTGCCGGAGGGCACGGTCGTCGGCTCGGAGGTTCGACGGACTCGGAGTCCGCTGCGGTCAGGTTGCTTTCGGTGTGTGCTGTGTCTGCGAGGCTGAGTTGGGCGGTGCCGTGGAAGTCCATAGCGGGGGTATTCCCTTCTGCCGCTGGCATGGGATGGTGAGTCTGTCAGGACCCTGGGGACTTGTGGAAACTGTGTGGTGATTTCTTTTGAACTTATAGTCCTTTAACATCTTTGGACTATTTTTACTGTGCCCATAGTCTGTTTTTTTTTTATCAATTATGCTATTGTTTGCACTGTTGTAACTATGTGGTTTTGTGTAGGTCTTGTAGCTTTAGTTTTTGATCTTGTTTGTCTGGTGGATTTGGAGCTCCTTTCCGGGGAACACGCTAAGACGGTAGCACGATATTAATATGCAGCAGCCTCTCTGGACTCTGGATTGGGGATTGCCAAACGTTATGTGGATTTTCTAGTGTAGTCTGTTTTGTCATATGCTTTTGTGATATCATTCTGGAGGAACGTTGTCTCATTTTTTAACTGCATTGCATTTGTGGTTTCTAAATGACAACTGAATCTGAATCTTATTGTCCATTCTTCCTCAGATATAATTATCCCTCCTTCCTTCTCCCATTTTGTTTTAATGTATGAAGTTGAATGTGTTTTAAGATTTGACAAACCCTTATACATGCTTGAAATGATTCTACTACCGTTATCTGAATTACATGCTTTTCTAAATAGCTCTATCAAGCATGTACTTGCCTTGGTTACATTTTTAACCCTCCTATTAATATACTGTCGCATCTCCAAATACCGATAAAAGTCTTGTTTTTCTAATAACTGTTTCTCTTTAAGCATTTCAAAATGGAACAGTGTTCCTTCTTTCATTATATTACAAAGAACTGTTATTCCTTTAGCTGTATAGTCCTTAAATCTAGCATCCAGTTTATTCGGCGTAAAATTAGTTCAGCTTTAGTTATGCCAGCGCATCGTATTTTGTTCTTCACTTAAAGTGGGTAACTCTAGAGAATTCAGGAAGGTGTCAATTTGGGTTATGCTTCCCCCTGGAACTTTGGAATATAGAGTTTTGTAAAACACTTCAAAAGCTTCTTGAATTTCATTTAGCTTTTTTTAAAATCATTTTTTGTACTTGGATCCCAAATTCTATGAATTGCATTTTCTGCTATCTTTTTTTAAAGTTTCCACACCAGTATTTTCATAGAGTCTCTGTTTCAGAAACATTAGATTTTTCCTGATTTCTTGTGTAGCCAAACTATTAATTTTATTCCAATTAAAAAATTTTCCTCTAATGTATCCTGTGCCAAACTCAATTTGGTTTTTTTCTAGTTCCTTCAACTTATTTTGTAATTGCTGTTTTATTCCTTATTTTATTTTATTCTTAGATGAAGATATCGCTATTATTTTCCCTTTTTAAAAACATATTTTATTGTTTTATGTGAACAGAAAAAAAGAAAAAATATACAGCACAACCACAAAAACCACAACCATTGCAAAATCAAATTAAATATTGAGCAGCAAAAGAGAAAATAAATATAAAAACAAAAAGTAAACATACACAGCAGAGGTGCACCGCACCAAAAAACCTGAATCCTCACCCCATAAGAAAGTCCAATACAGGGCCCCATATCCTTTCAAAGGTGTAAAGTGTTTGCCAGTTCTCTCAGCCACAGATTGTACGTAGGCACTGAGTCCATTTTCCAGATTTGCAGGATTAACTTCTTAGCAATCACCATTCCAAACAATACAGCCACTTTTTCATACTGAAGATAGGGAGCTTGTTGCTCCTAGGATGGCTGTGAGTGGGTTTGGTTCCCACCGCTTCCCATAAGCCTCAGAGAAACAGTAAAAAATACTTTTCCAGTATTCATAAAGCTTACAACATGACCAGAATTAATGTGACAAGCTACTGTTCTCAGATTTACATCTGTTACAAACTGATGAAACATCAGGGTAGAAGCTGTGCAACTTTTCTTTGGAATAATTGAGTCTATGTAATGTTTTAAACTGTATGAGTCTGTGTCTGACATTGACCGAACAATCATGTAAACTCTCACCCCAGACCTCCTCTGTCAGTTCTACACTCAATTCATCCACCCATGCCTGTTTAAAACCTGCAGTATTCACCCAAGCTCCAATATATAGGATCTGATAAAAATAGGATACTGCACTACGAGTAACAGGATCAAATTTATTTATTGCCTCCAGGGACTCATGTTTGTCTAAAGCCTCGAAGTTAGATAGATAGATAGATAGATAGATACTTTATTCATCCCCATGGGGAAATTCAACTTTTTTCCAATGTCCCATACACTTGTTGTAGCAAAACTAATTACATACAATACTTAACTCAGTAAAAAATATGATATGCATCTAAATCACTATCTCAAAAAGCATTAATAATAGCTTTTAAAAAGTTCTTAAGTCCTGGCGGTAGAATTGTAAAGCCTAATGGCATTGGGGAGTATTGACCTCTTCATCCTGTCTGAGGAGCATTGCATCGATAGTAACCTGTCGCTGAAACTGCTTCTCTGTCTCTGGATGGTGCTATGTAGAGGATGTTCAGAGTTATCCATAATTGACCGTAGCCTACTCAGCGCCCTTCGCTCAGCTACCGATGTTAAACTCTCCAGTACTTTGCCCATGACAGAGCCCGCCTTCCTTACCAGCTTATTAAGACGTGAGGCGTCCCTCTTCTTAATGCTTCCTCCCCAACACGCCACCACAAAGAAGAGGGCGCTCTCCACAACTGACCTATAGAACATCTTCAGCATCTCACTAGACATCGAATGACGCCAACCTTCTTAGGAAGTACAGTCGACTCTGTGCCTTCCTGCACAAGGCATCTGTGTTGGCAGTCCAGTCCAGTTAGGTATATAATCTTGAATTTGTAAATATCTAAAAAAAACTAGATGCAGGGATACTGTAAACTTGTAACTGCGCAAATGAGGCAAATTTTCCATTAATATATAGGTCACCTACACTACAGATGCCACTCTGTTTCCAGGTGGAGAAAATAGTATAATTCAGGCCAGGCAAAAAGGAATGATTGTTGCAGATCGGAGTGCCAATATAAGTTTTTGGAGCCTTAATGTGTAGTTGAATCTGCTTCCAAGTTCTTATAGTACTGCTGACTAAAACGTGACTTATTAACTGCAGTGGGGCTATTAAGGAGAGCTGGTAAGGAAGTCTTCTCACAAAGCACTCGCTCTATGAGTAACCATGCTGGGCACGAGTCTGAGGTAGGGGGTGGGCCTTTTTTCCACCATGCAAGAATGGATAGGTGGGCAGCCCAGTAATACATTTTAACATCTGGTAGGGCAAAACCACCTGCTTCCTTGGGCTTTGACGTGTGCTTTTTAGTAATTCTAATGACTTTATAATTCCAAATGAAGGGTATAATAATTGAATCCAGTTGCTTAAAATGTGACTGAGGAATAAAGCATGGAATTAACTGGAAAAGATGAAGAAATTGTGGCAGTACAATCATCTTGATTGCGTATTATTTTCCCTCTTAAGACAGCCTTCAGAGTATCACATAGAATGGGAGGTGAAACCTCTCCATTATCATTGAATTCAAAGTAAAGACCAATTTATTTTTTAAGTTGTTCCTTAAAATAGGGATCATTGAGTAGACTTGAATTTAGTTTACAAATAGTATTCTTTGGTTGTAGGTCAAAATCAACATAAATATGTAGGTGCATGGTCACTTTCATCATTTGTCCCAATTCCACAGGTGTTTATTTTGTCTTTATCTTTCCAAATGTTATGAAATAGTCTATTCTTGTATATACAGAATGTGGGGCAGAATAACGAGTGTAATCCCTTCTGTCAGGGAAAAGGTCCCTCCATATATCAATTAAACCAACATCCTCAAAAAGTGTATTAACTTTCTTATGTAAAGATTTTGTTTCATAAGTTTTTCTATTGGAAGAGTCGAAGTTTGGTTGTAATTGTAAATTTAAGTCTCCCCCACATATCAGGAGACCTTCTGTTTCCACTACCATAATATCCGTAATTTTCTGGAAGAAACTATTATCACTTCCTGGGGGTACATATATATTCAATAGAGTAACTGAATTTCCATCTATATTTCCCCCTTACCAGAATATATCTGCCTCCTTATCTCCCATTTCGAATACTTTTTTCAAAATTTAGCTTGCTTGAGATAAGAATAGCAACTCCGCTCCTATGTCCTGATTTATCTGAGGAGAAAAACAAATTAGTGAAGTCCATTCTTTTTAGTTTTACTGCGTGATTGGATTTACCAGCCCATTGACATTAAAAGAAATGAATATTACTTATATTACTTTGTCCTTAGCCATGTGTATTTATCTGCAGTATATCATTAAAATTAACAAAATAGAACTTAATCGATCTACTCCCTGAGCAAATAAGAACCAAGAAACGCAAATGAAAGAAAGGTACCAAAGGTGTGATACTAAGGCTGAGGTCTCTAGTAGATGACCCTAGGTTGAGCTAGAGGAAACATCTAGCCGTGGGGGATAGCCCTTCCTACCTGTGAGTTGAGGACCCTCACTGCAGTGCTCATAAAAGTTAATGAAAAAATCTAAGTCCATTACACAGAAAATACTTCCTTATGTATTCTTCCCATATATATATATTCTCATTTAGGTGGGGAAAAAGGAGTGAATGAATGAATAAAAAATAAAATAATTGAGTAATATAAAATCCATATTGTAATATGTACTTCTTGAGATATGTATAGCACTGTCTATTTCTGCTTCTGTTTAGTTTATCAAAACTTTTGAAATTAGTCAGACCTTATGGCTCTTCTGGAGGGGTGAGGGCTGTCTTCTGAAAACTCAGTCTCTTCCTGATATTCTTCTCTTGCCTTCCTCTCTCAATTCTCTCACTTTTCCCCAAGCAGAGTGGAATAGCTGCTCAGCCATGTTTTCCCTCGGTTTAATCACACTAACAGGTAACCCTCTGTCCTTCATGTCTGCAGTCGCCTCTTCCACTGTCCGATATAGTTGTGTCTTGTCTTCATAAAACACTCGCTGTTTAGCAGGGTGCGGAGTCTGGAAGCTAATCCTTCTTTGCTTTAATACTTGCTTCGCTTTAGAATATTCCTTACGTTTCTGCAAGACCACTGGGGGGTAATCTTGATCAAAATATATTAATTTCACATTCAAAAATACCTTCTTTTTTCCCAGGCCTTGCGCAGAAACTCTGCTTTGGTTTTGTACCGATGGATTCTAATCACTGTTGGCTGTGGCTTATCCTCCCTGTCTCCAGAAGGCCTCGGGACGAGCGCGCGGTGTGCTCTCTCAATATCAAGTGCCATGGTTGGGGGAAACTCCAGTGTGTCCTGTAGCAAATTTTCTACCAACTCCGCCACAGGCAACCCCTCCGCTCCTTTGGGAACATTTATATCCTGATATTCTTCCGTCGTGACCTTACTTCTTGGTTGAGTAGTTTATTTTCTTGTTGATTTAACACTTTTATCATCTTACTTAGCGTCTGTTCCACATTTTGAATGCCATCTTCCACCTTTTCAATTTGTGTCTCTGCCACTGTGATTTTTTGATTAACGTAGGTGAGCTCTGACTTGATATCATTTAGTTGCTGTTTTATGTCTTTTTGGAATTCCCGTATCTCTTGCAAAATTTTTAATAAATTTGCTGCTTCGCCTGAACGAGGCACAGTGTCAGCCTCGCTGCCACGTGCTCGTGTTGGAGAGCCGCTTGCTGCAACCCCCTCGTCTGCAGGCTCCGCAGTGACGCCTTTTTTTAAAATCTCAATTCCTTTTTCCCATTCTTGCCCTCTTACCAGTTCAGATATTTTTGAGGGATCTAGTATTTTGCAGATTACCGGGGCAAAATAAGCGTTTTTCCAGAGGAGGTTTATTTTAGGCTGCCATTCTGAACGATGACGTCCCCGGAACCATGTTCTGTTGAGGTTCTATCTCGACAGTTATTTGGACAGCTTATTATTAACTCAACACAAAATGATGAAGGAACTCAGCAGGCCAGGCAGCATCTATGGAAAGTCCTGCTGTAGGGTTTCGGCCTGAAATGTCAACTGTGCTTTTTTCCATAGATGCTGCCTGGCCTGCTGAGTTCCTTCAGCACTTTGTGTGTGATGCTTGGATTTACAGCATCTGCCAATTTTCTCCTGTTTGTGGTCTTATTATTAGCTCATTGCTATTTCAAACTTGGTGCAGTCTTGGTTCTTCTAAGTCATGTGGTCGTCTTGGATAAGGACCCATTTTAGTGCTTCAAATAAAAGATCTCTGAAGACCGTTATGCAAGATTGGATGTATTTCATGAAGCATTCGGTTATTAGATTGACATGGATTGTCTAGAAACATTTATATGGGATTTAGTTGTATATCGAAATTCAGCAGCAGTTCAGTAAATGTAGTGAGTAATGCTGAAACCAGTCAGCAGGGAAATTAGTTCATCTTGGAACAAGCCAAACAACAACATAGGTGCTTAGCTTTCTTTGCCAGTCAGTAGGGGTAGGCATGAAATGTAGTGATAACATTGCATGCAAAATTTATTCTATTGAAGTCACCCATTAAATTTAATTGATATAACAATTTGTGGACTGCCTTGTACCAAATGTAGTGTTTATTAAAGTTCCAAACAAATATCCATTTTGATACAATAGCAGGAAAACACAAAGTAATTTGTAATAAAATGGCTTTAAATCTTGAGGAGTTACCTTCTGTTTTAAAATTGAATCTGTAACAAATCTGCATTGGAAAGTAATTTCCTTTTCACTTATTTCCCTGGGTACTTTTTAGATACTGTGAGAGAAAATTTAATTTTGGAATTCAAAATAAGGATTGCTACAGTGTTTTTCATTGTTTCCAGTTATCCAAAGGAGCTATCCCATTATGATAGTAACCTCCCTGTTTGCTGGAGAAATTGTGGAAATCAAAATGCAAATCATTATCATATTTTTTGGGACTGCCCTGTTATCAAAAATTCTTAGAGTTTTTAGACACAAGACATCTTTAAATATGAAATACCCTTGGAGAGTAAGACCATATATTTTGGATATATACCTCAAGAATGGTTGAAAAGAGATAAATATTTAATGAATATACTGTTGGTGGCTGGTAAAAAGACTTATTAGGAAATGGTTATCACAGGAGAGCATAACTTTAAATACATAGATGGAAATTACAATGGACATTTACAAAATGGAGAAGATAACAGCATCTGTTAATCATAAGCTGGAACAATTTGATTCATACTGGGAAAAATGGTTTAACTATATAATGCCTCATAGGCCTGATTTTATTCTTACAAATCAATGAATCTGTTGTAAAAAAAAATCACTCCCTGCTTGTACATAGTTGTTTCCTTTTGCTTGTTTTTTCTTTCCACTCTTTTCTATAAGCGTACCCCAGATAAATACTTTGTGGAGGTTTGTGATATATATGTACAATGTCTGAAATACATCTTATGGAAATGTTTGTTTGATGATGAACTTCAATAAAAAAAATTACAAAAAAAAAGAAAATGCCAAAAATGTCAGGCAGCAGAAAAGCTAACATTTTAGGCTATGACCTTGTAACCCCTGTAACATTAACTATGTTGCTTGACATGGTGAGTATTTGCACCTTTAGTGTTGGAGATGCACCTCCAAATTGTATATATTTTCCCACAAATAGCATTGTGACAAACAAATAATATATGATTTTGTCTGAAGGGAAGTTATTCATTAGAGTAGCTACAAGAGTTTCTCAAATACTTGAGTGCCATGAAATCTTTCATCCAGAGACATTTTTCATTGAAAAGATGATATCTGTGATGGTGATGCACTTCAACAGTGCTACTGTGGATTCCGTTAGCTTTTTGCTTGGATCTCCAGTGACTTATGATCTGCTGATTCAAATGAGAATGCTATCATTGTAATGGTGACCAAATCTTTCAACAGAAATATATGCAGACTAATTTTATTTATGTATTTAGCTGTGAAAAAAGAGCACTTACTAACTTCTCTTTTTAACTTTCTTCTTTCCACCTACCCCACCCACCCCACCCCACGCTTCATTTGGTTGACCTATCCAACATTTTATTTGTTGTTAACAAATAGTCTTGTTTGGTATTTTATGGCAACTGTAAAGCAGTGCACAATCTGTTCATCTTTTTCTCATAACCTTTTCTATACTGTTATCAGTCTTTCCCCAGTAACTCTCCTAAAACTGGGCAAGTGTTAGCAATAACCCTTGACTCATCACTGGTGGAACTATTTAAACCCATCTAATGGAAAATGGTTTTAAATACAAGCAACACACACAAAATGCTGGTGGAACGCAGCAGGCCAGGCAGCATCTATAGGGAGAAGCGCTGTCAATGTTTTGGGCCGAGACTAACGTCGACAGCGTTTCTCCCTATAGATGCTGCCTGGCCTGCTGCATTCCACCAGCATTTTTTGTGTGTGTTGCTTGAATTTCCAGCATCTGCAGATTTCCTCTTGTTTGCTTTTTAAATACAAGTAACTTTGTTTACTTCAGAACAAAGTCTTAAAGATTTTAGTCTTTTGAATTAGAAATCTGCCTGCCAGTGTATTACTTTCCCTTCCAGGTCTTGTGTAACCAATCTCTCTGATCTCCTCTGCCTCAGGAGAGATCCTAACGGTGCAGAAATCGGAATCCCTGCCCAACATCAGTTTTTCAGCCATTTACCATAGCCGCCTCCTCTTACCCTTGTTAATACATGGCACTGGAAGTAATCTGGGGATTACTACCTTTGAGGTCCTGCTTTTTAATTTCTTCCCATAGGGAGCTTCTACCTCCTGATATTTACTCTGCAAACCTCATCCCTTTCTCTACCTGTGTCATCTATGCCAGCATGCACAACAACTTGCTGCTCTCCTCTCCCTTAAGAAATATGGTGCATCATGGTTAACTGGCAAGACCCTTAATCTCTTGGTGTGTTTGACATGCATAGTTGTCAAATAATAAGGAAATGTTAACTGACCAATATTAATCACCACATATGATTGAAAGAATGTAGCATTAGGCAGGATGTATTTTTGGAAAGTGACTGTGCTCAATATAAGAACATGACATGTACTGTAGGTGCTATAGCATCTCCCTATGTAAATAGCAGAATCATTCATTGATTGAAAACTGTTTTTACAAATAACAAGACCAATATTTGAAGGGGTCAAGAATTTTATGGCATAAAGGATTTTGTCTCATCCTGCTTTTGGAAGATCATGTTGGTAAATTAGTCCCTTTCTCTTGCTCATCCTACTTGCTTTTAAATTTTTTTCAACTTTAACTGTTTGGCTTTTGAAGATAACAATGGAAGCTGTTCCCAACTTTTATATAAGCAATGCTCTCCAGGTTACTAACCCATTTCCCTTTAATCCAGGGGTTCCCAACATTTTGATGTCATGGACCCCTACCATTAACCGAGGGGTCTATGAAGCCCAGGTTGCAACCCCTGCTTTCATTGATAAAACTGCTATCAAACGAAATACTTTTTAATAAGTTACAGAATTTTCTATCTTTAATTCCTCACCATGAAAAGTAGACTATATGAGGTGTCTTTGTGCTTGTATTTTGACAGAATTGCTAATGCTTCTCTGGTGCCAGGAGATCTGATGAAAGAAAACACTGATGAGGTATTGCAAGATGAGCAGCTCAGTGATGGGGAGAATGCTATCCCAGACATAATTTGCCCTGAAAGGATGGCAGAGTCTCAAGGATCTCAAAACCCACAGACACCCTATGTTGGAGAGAAGGATGTTTGGGAAGAAATGGACATTAACAGGAACAAAATGAAGACCTCTGGCTGTAAGGTAAATTAGATTTGGTGTCTGGAATAAGGACAGCAGACTTTCAACGATGAAGCAAAGCCATAATGTCACATTTAAATTGGATTTCTGCTCACCATCTCTAACAAAATCGCAAATTATGCTTGCTTGGAAGTTACCTTATTGAGTTGTTGTTAGGAATCCATGAGTCTACTGCATTTGCAGCAATTCTGACATCATAGATATTTCACGTTAATTTAAGTTGGCTCTTCCCAGGCAAGCATGAAAAAAATCTTCAATATAGATCTTACAAAATAGTGAATAAGAAATTACTGACATTCATAATTTTGGACTCCTTCTTGATTTGGAACTTCACACTTTGGTTGCCTCAGGTATGCAAGCTAATGTTTTTATATGAAAAAGGCTCACATTTCTCATGAGAGGGAATGGGTTCCAGGAAGATAAATGGGAGAATGAAACGGACAGGAATGCTTTGCATTGACTTAATGGGCTAAATGGCTGTCTACTCCGTTTAAGAAGTATTTAATGAGTTTACGGGGATTAATATGCAGAAACTGGGAAGAAAATAATTCAGTGATTTGACATTACAGGGATGTTCCCAGGACTTGAGGACATGTGTTATAGGAAACAGTTGAATAGATTAGGACTTTATATCTTAGAGTGCAGGAAAATGAGGAGAGATTCAATAGAGGTATATAAATTTGACGGATATAGATAGGGTAAATGCAAGCAGGCTTTTTCCACTGAGGTTGGGTGAGATTCAAACTAGAGGTCAAGGGCTAAGGATGAAAGGTGTAAAGTTTAAGGGGAACATGAGGGGAGCTTCATTCAGAAGGTAGTGAGAGTATGGATGAAACTGCCAGTGTAAGTTCAAAGGTTCATTTAGTATCTAAGTATACAATTCTGCAATTTTTTCTTCAGATAGCCATGAAACCAAGAAAGAAAAGAACAGCAGCACAATCATCAACCCCCAAATCCATCCTCCCAGCACAAAAAAAGAGCGAAAATGAAACAAGCACATCAACTCCCAAATCCCCCTCCCTTGCACTAAAAAAAAAGAGAAACATAGGGTGAAAAACAGAATACAGCAAAACCATAAGACCGGGAAAAAAAAGTCCACAGTCCAAGTCCACATTCAAAACGCAGAAAACCTGGGCAAATTTTTCCCTCTTCATAGCAGAGTGATCTCACCAATGATTTTTTTAAAAAAGCGGTCTCCTCTCTCATAGCAGAGTGATCTCACCAGTGTTTTTTTAAAAAAAAGCGGACAGCTGGTGTTTCAACCTCCCTTGTCACTTTAATCAATGAACAAGTTCAAAGTAAATTTATTATTAAATACATATTTGTCACATATACAGTGGATTCTGCTTAATTTGTCCATTGGTTAATCGGGGCAGCTGCTTATTTGGGATAACTCTTAAAGAACAAAACCTAATGGAGAAAATAGCTGAGATTCCCTTTGCTTATTTGTGACACTATGCAGCTTAATTGGGACAGGAGACTGTTGCTGAACAGGTTCAAAATGGTATCAGTTGCGTGCACTTGCATTTGCAAGCAAACAGTTCTTAAATAGTGTCAGTTGCTTGTGTTTGTGTTTAAGAAGCAGAGATTTTTGTCACTGATAGTTGGTGAGAAATAAGCAGTAAGACCATTTGGAGCTGATTTGCTCATTGCGGCTTCAAGCATTCAGGCTTAGAGATGCCAGAAATGGCTGGGATCGAAGATAAAATGTTTTCACTGCTTCAACAAGTTGGGAACTATAAAGAATTTGAAGGCATTGACAATCACCTTTAAGATTTGGAGGACGCTATTGTCGATGGCATGATGGCTGTGAAGTCTGTCCATTTTCTGTACTAAGTGTCTGCTGATTTTGTTCATTTACCATCAAAAGAACACGACACAAAAAAAGAAATTTATTATCAAAGCACATATATATCAAGGTATATAACCCTGTGATTCATTTTCTGGCAGGTATACTCAATATATCCAATAACTATAATAAAATCAATGTAAGACTGCATCAACAAGGTGGATAACCAGTGTGCAAAAGACTGCAAATACAAAAAGAAAGTAAATAAATAAATAAGCAGTAAATATTGAGAACTTGTTATGAAGAATCCCTGAAAGTGAGTTCATGGTTTGTGGGAACAGTCTAGTGATATGGCAAGTGAAGTTGGGTGAAGTTAACCCCTCTGGTTCAAGGTCTTGGAGCTAATTGATTAGCTTTAAGGGGATAATAGTATTGAATCCAGAGCTGCAGTCAATGAAGAGCATCCTGATGTATGCACATTTACTGTCCAGATGTTCCAGGCTTGAGCGAAGAGTCAATAAAATGGCATCTGCAGTTGTTGTGGATGTATGTTCGGTTTCAACTTGTAGGAGAGTTGCATGGATGGGAGGACTATGGAAGGCTGTGGTCCAGGAGCAGGTCTATCAGCCCTTGGGAATATCAGTGTGAAAAAAGGGCAGAATCAAAATCAGTTTTAGCATCACTGACATATGCAGGGAAATTTGTTGTTTTGCATACTTTAAAATTACTGTAAAATACAATGAGAATGTATAAAAATAAATAGTGCAAAAATAAAGCAAAATAGTGAGGTAGTGTTCATGGGTTCACTTCAGAAATCTGATGGCAGAGGGGAAAAAGCTGTTCCTGAAACACGTGTCGTTAGGCTCCTATCTCATCCCTGATGGTATTAATGAGCATACCCAGTGGGTAAATCCTAGAATGTGTAAGAATGACGAAAGCCCTTAACTCCAAGTGGAGTCATCCAAGCCTTTGTGACGGCGTTTTTTTAGCAGGCCAAGTTGCTAGCTCAACGCACAACCCAGCACGGATAGAAAGCGTGCTAGGGAGCTGGCGGGATTTGAACTCTTGTGCCTTCGCTCCAAAGTCCAGTGCTGATGCCACCAGCTGGCTACCTTCTTGAGGCATCACCTTTTTAAGGTGTGTGTGTGTTTTGGAGCAGAATTAGTCCATTTGGCCCATCAATTAGGCTGTTCTAATATTTCATGGCTGATCCAATTTACCTCTCAGCCCCCATGTCCTGCCTTCTGCCCGCATCCTTTCATTCAAGAATCTGTCAACCTCTGCTTTAAATACAGTCGGCCCTCCTTATCAGTGAGGGATTGGTTCCGGGACCCCTCGTGGATACTAAAAATCGTGGATGCTCAAGTCCCTTATTCAACCTGTCTCAATGCGGTGGTCCTTAGGACGCAGCAGAACCCCAGACCTCATTTAACCTGCCTCGGTGCGGTGGACATTAGGACCCGATGGCCGAGCTCTGAATTGCAGTGTTTCTGTTTACAAAAATAATCACGATCACGATTGAAAATAAAGTGGAAATAATAAAGCGATCGGAAAGAGGTGAAACGCCATCGGTCATTGGAAAAGCATTAGGCTACAATCGGTCAACAATCAGAACAATTTTAAAGGATAAAGTGAGAAAGGCCCTGCCCCGATGAAAGCTGCAATTATTACTAAGCAACACAGTGGTTTAATTATTGGGTTTTTAATCCTCCACATCAACCAGGCACGGATGAAGAGCGCGCTCGGGCGTGGTCTGTCACAGGATCAAACTTGGGAACTTCTGTTCCCGAGCTCGGCACTGAAACATACATTCTTAAGTGTTTTATATGCATAGAAAGGTGAAATATATACTATATACTAAGACAAACATTTGACTAACTGACGCTAAATAATTCCAGATGTACCTGTTTCGTTTTACTTAGTAAGGGAACTTCCGATTTTTTTTCGATCCCGATCCATGGTATCTACGCACATCCTCCCGTATACTTTAAATCATCTCTAGATTACTTATAATACCTAATACAATGTAAATGCTATGTAAAATAGTTGTTATACTGCATCGTTTAGGGAATAATGACAAGAAAAAAAGTCTGTACATGCTCGAACAACAAGTGCTGGAAGAGCACTTCCGAGTTTTCTCGATTCACAGTTGGTTGAATTCGTGCATGCGGAACTCGTGGATAAGGAAGGCTGACTGTATGAATAAAGACTTGGCTTCCATAGCTGTCTGTGGCAAAGAATTCCACAGATTCACCACACTCTGGCTAAAGAAATTCCTCCTTATCTCCATTCTAAAAGGACTATCTTCTATTCTGAGGCCAGGTCCTCTGGTCTTAGACTCTCCCACCAGAGGAAACATCCTCTCCACATCTATGTATCATGGCCTTTCACCATTCAATAGGTTTCAATAATTACACCCCTTATTCTCTGAATTCTAGTGAATACAAACCCAGAACCATCAGTCGCTCTTCATATGATAAGCCATTCAATCCTGGAATCATTTTCATGAATCTCCTTTGCACCCTCTCCAGTT
Source organism: Hemitrygon akajei (assembly GCF_048418815.1). Lineage (NCBI taxonomy): Eukaryota > Metazoa > Chordata > Chondrichthyes > Myliobatiformes > Dasyatidae > Hemitrygon > Hemitrygon akajei. Next base: position 100,824,708 of record NC_133126.1, read on the forward strand.
TGAGCACATCCTTTCTAAGATAAGGGGCCTAAACAATACTCCCAAATGAGGCCTCACCAGTGCTTTATAAAGTTTCAACATTACATCCTTGCTTTTATATTCTAGTCCTCTTGAAATGAATGCTAATGCTGCATTTGACTTCCTCACCACAGGCTCAACCTGGAAACCTTTAGGGAATCTTGCACAAGGACTACCATGTCAAGTCACTTTTTTTTGTATTTTCTATCCATTTAGGAAATGGTTAACCCTTTCATTTGTTCTACCAAAATGCATTACCATATACTTTCCAACACCGTTCTCCATCTGCCACTTCTTTGCCAATTTTCCAAATCTGTCTAAGTCCTGTAGCCTCTCTACATCCTCAAAACTACCTATTCCTTCATATCGTCTGTAAACTTTGCAACAAAGCCATCAATTCCATCATCCAAATCTTTGACATATAACGCAAAAAAAAAAATCAGTCCCAACACAGATCCCTGTGGAATACCACTAATATAACCATGTAACCATATAACAATTACAGCACGGAAACAGGCCATCTCGGCCCTTCTAGTCCGTGCCGAATCACATGCAGCCAACCAGAAAAGTCTCCCTTTAGTCCCACTCTTTGCCTCCTGCCAATCAGCTACTGCTTTATCCATGCTAGAATCTTTCCTTTAATACCTTGGGCCTGTAGCTTGTTTAGCAGCCTGCTGTGTCACTTTGTCAAAGACCTTTTGAAAATCCAAGTACACAACATCAACTGATTTCCCTTTGTCTATCCTCTTGTTACTACTTCAAAGAATTCCATCAAAATTGTCAGGCAAGATATCGCCTTGAGGGAATCATGCTGACTACGGCCTATTTTATCATGTGCCTCTAAGTACCCTGAGACCTCATCCTTAACAATTGACTCCAACATCTTCCTGACCACTGAGGTCAGAGTAACTGATCCATTCTTCTGCCTCTCTGCCTTGAATTTTCCAGTCTTCTGGAACTATTCCAGAATCTAGTGATTCTTGAAAGATCATTACTAATACCTCCACAATCTCTTCAGCCACCTCTTTCAGAACCCTGGGATGTACACATCTGGTTTAGGTGACTATTTACCTTCAAACCTTTCAGTTTCTCAAGAACCTTCTCCCTGGTAATGGTTACTTCACACACTTCATCTCTCCCCCCCCCCCCCCCCCCCCCGGACACCTGGAACTTCCACCATACTGCTAGTGCCTTCCACAGTAAAAGCTGCTGCAAAATACTTACTCAGTTTGCCCGCTATTTTGTGGTTCCCCGTTAGTATCTCTCCAGCATCATTTTGGTATCCTTTTTTATGTTATTGGCTAGCTTACTTTTGTATTCCATCTTTACCTTAAAGACTTTTTTAGTTGCTTTCTGTTGGTTTTTAAAAGCTTTCCACTCCTCTAACTTCCCATTAATCTTTACTCTATTATGTGTCCTCTCTTTGGCTTTTATGTTGGCTTTGACTTCTCTTGTTAGCCATGGTTGGTTATGTCATCTTTTCTTTAGAATATTTCTTCCACTTTGGGATGTATCTATCCTGTGCTTCTGAATTGCTTCCAGAAATTTCATTCATTGTTGCTCTTCCATCATCCTTGCCAGTGTTCTTTTCCAGTCAGTCTGGCCAACTCCTCTCTCATGGCTCTGTAATTTCCTGAACTTCTCCTGTAACACTGATACATCTGACTTTTCCTCCTTAAATTTCAAGGTGAATTCTATCATATTATGATCACTTTCCCCTAAGGGTTCTTTTACCTAGATCCCTAATAAATTCTGGTTCATTGCACAACACTAAATTCAGAATAACTGATCCTCTAACAGGCTCAAACAAGAGCTGCTCTAAAAAGCCATCCCATAGGCACTCTAAAAATTCATCCCTCCCACCCCCACCGATAATCCACCAACCTGATTTTCCTAGTCTCCTTGCTTATTGAAGCTGCGTCTAGCCACGTAGTCATGAGTGTAAAGTGGGTAGAGCACGCAACCTTGAGGTGCAGCTGCATTGGTTGTCACCAAGCAGGAAATGTTGATTATGTATGATTTAACAAAACTCTTCAAAACAAGATAAAAACATTTTCTTCCACAATTGATACAAGAAAGCAAAAACTTAAGTCTATTACGCGAACCCAGTAAAGATTGTTTATCCATGTAATTTGCTGAAGTTATAAAAATATCATAGCTTACTCAAGATTCTAATAGATTGAAAGGCTCCGTTTTTAAACAATAAATTTAAAGATATTCAAGGGTTCAGGATGAATTTGATATGATGTTAGCAATTGTTTTGATCCTCCTTGTTTGGATAGAAAGAAACGTACCTGATTGTTTTGGAATATCAATAATCTGGAAGGTGGATGGCTCAAATCTGATCATTTTTGAAGGTCTTAAAATTGCAGAGAATGTATTTCAGTTTGGTGCCTAATTGTAATGATCAAATAGAAGCTGAAAGGGGATGAAAGGACATAGTGCTAGAAGCAAAACTGAGTATCAAGTGAGGTGTCAAAGACCAAAAATTGGAATAAAGTTGGTTTATTACTGGTATATGTAATGAGGTACAGTGAAAAATTTTGTTTTAAACCATAGACCATTAGACATAGGGGCTGAATTAGGCCATTTGGCCCATTGAGTCTTCTCTGACATTCAGTCATGGTTGATCCTTTTTTCCCTTCTCAGCCCCACCTCAGTTTTGTATTGCATTCATTCATATCATTTCATTACAACAGTGCATTGCAGTAATACAAGGATAAACAATAACAGAATACAAAATCAAGTATCACAGATACACAAAGTGCAGTGAAAGGCAGACAATAAGATGAGAGGCCATAACAGGGTAGACTGAAGTCAAGAATCCAGCTGATTGTATTAGGAGATGATTCAAGATCCTTGTACTAGTGGGACAGGCGCTGTTCTTGAGCTTCAGGCTTTTGTTTCTTCTGCCCATTGGGAGGGTTGGTGAGAAGAGTGAGCTCTGGGGTAGATGAATTCTTTAATTTTCTTGGCTGCTTTACTGAGGTAACAAGAAGTGTAGACATTGTCCAAGGAGGAGAGGCTGATTTGCTTAATATGTTGAGCTGAGCTGTGGCCACATCTCTGCAGCTTCTTGCCGTAATGCAACCAGATAGGATGCTTTCAATGGTGTATTGGAATTGGTTTATTATTGTCACATGTACTGAGATACAGTGAAAAGCTTGTGTTGCATACAGTTCTTTCAGATCAAATCATTAACATGAGCGTGAGGTAGAACAAGGTAAACAATACCAATGAAGAATAAATTATAACAGCTAAAGCAAAGTGTTATGAAGGTAAACAATAACAAGGTCGATCGTCAGGTCAAGTCCATCTTATTGAATGAGGGAAATATTTAATTGTCTTGTATCAGCAGTGTAGTAGGTGTCCTTAACACTAGTGGTACATACTTTCAGGCTTTTTTTTAATCTTCTGTGTGATGGAAGAAGGGAGAAGAGGGAATATCTAGGGTTTGTGGATCTTTGATTATGCTGGCTGCTTTATGAAGGTAGTGAGAAATCTAAACAGAATCCGTAGCGGGGAGGCTGGTTTGCGTGGTGTGCTGAGCTGCATGTACAACTCTCAAAGTCAAGGTACATATATATCAGCATATATTACCTTGAGATTCATTTCCATATACAGGAAAATGAAGTACAATAAAATGTATGCAAAACTACACACATTCTCATGGGCAGGTTTGTTAGAGTTGTTGGGGAGAGTTTAAACTAATTTGGTGGGGTTTGGGAATTGGAGTGAAGAGACTAAGGATAGGATGGATGGTAAAAAAGTAAATAAAGCTTGCAGTCAGACTGTCAGGTAGGGCAGGCAGATGATAGGTCAAAATTGCAGTCAGTAGGGTGAGTATCAGTGCATTGGGGATGCAGAATACAGCAAGTACAGTACTCAAAAGTGTTATATCTCAATGCATGGAGTACAGTATCAGAAAATAGGTGGATGATCTTGTTGGCACTGTTGCAGATTGTCAGGTATGATGTGGTCATCACTGAATCGTGGCTTAAGGATTGCTGTAGTTGGGAGGTGAATGTTCAAGGTTACACGTTATATTGGAGGGTTAGAAAGGGAGGCAGAGGGGGTAGCATGGCTTTGCTGGTAAAGAATGACATCGGATAGTAGAAAGATGTGAGATAGGATCAGAAGGTGTTGAATCCTTGTGGGTTAAGTTAAGAAACTGCATGGGTAAAAGGACCCTGATAGCAGTTATATACAAGCCTCCAAACAGTAGCTGGGATGTGGACCACAGATTACAACAAGAAATAGAAAAGGTCTCTGTCAAAAGAGCAATGTTATGATAGTCATGTGAGATTTCAACATGCAGGTTGATTTGGAAAATCAGTGGGAAAGGATCTCGAGAGTGAATTTGTTGAGTGCCTATGAGATGGTTTTTTCGAGCAGTTTGTCATTGAGCCTACCAGGGGATCAGCTATACTGGATTAGGTGTTATGTAATGAACCAATGGTGGTTAAGGTAAAAGAACCCTCTGCAGGCAGTGTTCACAGTATGATTGAGTTCAACTTGAAATTTGATAGGGAGAAAGTAAAGTCTGAGGTAAAAGTATTTCAATGGAGTAAAGGAAGTTACAGTGGTATAAGAGAAGAATTGGCCAAAGTAAATTAGAGGGAGATGCTGGCAGGGATGACAGCAGAGCAGCAATGGCGCGAGTTTCTGGGGAAAAGTGCAGGATAGATGTGTTCCAAATATGAAGAAATGCACAAGTGGCAAAATAATACAACTACGGCTAACAAGTGAAATCAAAGCTTAAGTAAAAGGCAAAAGAAAAAGCATACAACAAAGCAAAAATTTGGGAAGATAGAGGATTGGGAAGCTTTATAAAAACCTACTGAGAGCATCTAAAGGAATCAGGAGGGAAAAGATGAACTATGAAGGCAAGCTAGCAAACAATATTAAAGTCGATAGTAAAAGCTTTTTTAAGTATGTAAATAAACAAATAGGAGACCATAAGATATAAGAGCAGAAGTAGGCCATTTTGGCCCATCAAGTCTGCTCTGCATTCAATCATGAGCTGATTCAATTCTTCCAGTCATCCCCACTCCCCTGCCTTCTCCCCATACCCTTTGATGCCCTGGCTAATTGAGAACCTGTCTATCTCTACCTTAAATGCACCCAATGACTTGGCCTCCACAGCCGTTCGTGGCAACAAATTCCACAGATTTACCACCTTCACACTAAAGTAATTTCTCCAAAAAGAGAGATGAGAGCAGATATAGGACTACTAGAAAATGAAGCTGCAAAAATAACGGGGGACAAGGAGATGGCAGATGAACTAAATGTGTATTTTACATCAATCTTCACTGTGCAAGACCCTAGCAGTGTGTCAGTTGTTGAAGGGTGTTTGGGAAGAGAAGTGAATGCAGTTACTATTACAAGGGAGAAGGTGAAAGTCAAAACGGTATTTAAGTCACCCAGACCAGAGGAACTGCACCCTAAGGTTCTGAAAGGGGTAGCGGTGGAGATTGTGGGGGTATTAGTAATGATCTTTTAAAAAAAAATCATTGGTCTCTGGCATAGTGCCAGAGGACTGGAAATTTGCAAATGTCACTCCACTCTTTAAGAAAGGGGGAAGGCAGCAGAAAGGAAATTATAGACTAGTGAGCCTGACCTCAGTGGTTGGGAAGATGTTGGAGTCAATTGTTAAGGAGGAGGTTATGGAGTATTGTCTTATAAATAACCAGTGTGCAAATACAGTAAATTGTGGAAATACGAATAAGTATAATATATGATTTGTTAAGTCCTTGTAAGTGAGTCTGTAAGTTGTGGAGTCAGTTCAGAGTTGAGGTGAATGAAGCTATTTCATGAGCTTGGTGGTTGTTGGGTATTAACTGTTCCTGAACCTGCTGGTGTGGGACCTAAGGTTCCTGTACCTCCCTCCCGATGGTAGCAGTGAGTAGAGAAGAAGGTGAGGTCCTTGATGACAGATGCTGCTTTCTTGTGACAGTGCTGAATGTAAACATGCTCAGTTGTGTGGAGGGCTTTGAATGTGATTAGACTGAGCTGTATCTACCACTCTCTGTAGATTTTTAATACTCCTGGGCATTGGTGTTTCCATACCAGACTATGATGCAACCAGTTTGGATACTCTCCACTGTGTATTTATTGAAGTTTGTTGAAGTTTTAGAAGTCTATGCAGACTTCTAGGAAAGTAGAGGGACTGTTGTGCTATCTCTGATGGCACATGCACTGGTCCTAGAACAGATCCTTTGATATGGTAATGCCAAGGAATTTAAGCAGTCACATGCAGAGTTGTTGCCATACCAAGCAGTTATATATCCAGGTAGGATGGTTCCTGTGGTGCATCGATTAAAATTGGTAATGATCAACAAGAAGATGCCAAATTTCATTAACCTCCTGAGAAAGAAGAGGCATTGGTGAGTTTGCTTTGTCGTGGCATTTACATGGTTGGACCAGAACAGGCTAATGGTAATGTTCACTTGTAAGGATTTAAAGCTCTCAACCTCGATATTCATGTAGATAGGAACGTATCATCTGCCTACCTTCTAGAAGTGGTGAGGATCAAAAGGGACATACCATATGTCTTCAGCCATTGAGGAAATAGAGGCACTGGTGTGGTTTCTTGGACATGGCACCTATATGGTTGGACTAGTACAAGTGCTGGGTGCTGTTTACACTGGGGAACTTGAAGCCCTCAGTCATATTTGTCACAAACAGTATATTTTTCCAGTGGTTGAATGCCTAGGGGGTATGCATTTAAGGTGAGGGGAAAGATTTTTACACAGTGGTGAGTGCCTGAAATGTGCTGCCTGGGGTGGTGGTAAAGGCAGAATCTTTTGGTACTTTAAGAGGTGTTGGCACATGAATGGGAGGAAAACAGAGGGATATTGTCATTGTGTAGGCAGAAGAGATGAGTTTAGTTGGCCATTTGTTTACTAATTGCTTTGGCACAACATTGTGGGCCAAGGGATCTGTTCTTGTACTGTGCTCTTCTATGTTCTGTCTCCACTTTGGTATCATTGATGAAAATGGGTGCACTGACCCCTACCTGAAGTCAGTGACCAGCTCTTTTTTGGTTTGCTGATGCTGAGGGAAACATTGCTGCCATGACACCATGTCACTGGGCTCTCTATCTTGTACCTCTACTCCAACTCGTGTTTATTTGAGATTTGCCCTACAACTGTGGTGTCACCTGCAGATCTGTAGATAGAATTTGAGCAGAATCTTGCCATGCAATTGTGAGTGTATAGGGAGTAAAGCATCAAGAACTTGGTGTTTTCTTACCATTGTTTGCTGCTGTCTTAAAGGAATTTATAATATGAATTGTATTCATATTAGAGATGCTTATTAAATGAAGCTGCCTCTAAAGATCTGAAGACTAATGATTTTATGAAGCTACTATTCAATGGTAACCTAAGAGTACTAGCACAAGTTTTTGAATTGAGTTTCAAAGCCAAAATTAGGTTGTTGTCCGTAAATTCAAATATGCATATTGCATAATAATTAGTCATTAGTTTTCTGGGACTGATCAAATTAGAATTGAACCCTATTAGTTGCCATGGAATATAAATTTATTCTCCATTAGTTTCCAAGGAAATGGCTAATGGTTTTGACTACCTTTTAAGCACTTAATATATTTATATTTGCTTCCTACCTTGTTTCTTTTAGATGCAGCAACTTGATTACTGTTTATTTAACCTTCAGTGACATGCTGGAGGTACCTATTGGGAGAAAGATAAAGCCAACTTCAATACAAATTATTCATCTTTTTGCCTTCATAAAGTGCTCTCCAAGAAAGCATTCTATTAAGAGCACGATAGATTCTGTAGATGCATTCTTTTAAAAGACTAGGTTAATGCTTAATTTGCATGTTTTAAGACAAAAATGGAAAATACTAGCATTAAATCCAAGATAAGAGCTTAAGCAGTAAAGCAGGAGGCCTGAGCAGTACTTTAGAGCTTGGTGAAGGTTGACCAAAATATTGATTAAAAAGTAGAAAATTGTGTAAACTAATGAGAACCATGAAAAAACAAACTGACTAAGCAATTAAGTAGGCATATAAAAAAATGACAAACAATAACAGATGTTATAAACATAAGAGATGTCCTCCTCCTTCAAAGAACAAGTTCTCCCTTCCTCCATTATTGATACTGCCCTCACCTACATATCCTCGATTTCATGGACATTTGCCCGCAACCCCATCTTCCTACCACCATAACAGGGTTAACAGTTCCTCTTGCCCTCACCTTCCACCTCATGATCCTCTGCATCCAGCACATCATTCTCCACAACTTCTGTCATCTTCAGCAGGATCTTACCACCAAACACTTCTCTACCTTCCCCTCCCCTGCTCTCTGCTTTCAGCAGGGATTTCTCCCTCTGTGATTTCTGTGTCCGTTCATCCCTCCTCTGCACTTAGCCCTGCAAGTGGAAGAAGAGCCACACCAGCCCATTCATCTCCACCCTCACCTCCGTTCAGGATCTAAGACAGTCCTTCCAGGTGAGGCAACACTTCACTTGTGAATCTGTTGGTGCTGCCCACTGTATCTGGTGCTTCCGATGCGCCTCCTCTACATTGTTGAGAACCAATGTACATTGAGGGATCACTTTGTTGAGAATCTTTGCTCTATCCATAAAAAGCAGGATTTCCCTGTGACCAACCATTTTAATTCCAATCTCCATTCCCATTCTGACATATCGAAACTACTCACGGGTTGGAGGAGCAACTCCTCATATTCCGTCTTGGGTGGCCTCTAACCTGATGATGCAAGCATCAACTACTTAAACTCCTGGTAGATTTCCTCCTCCTCTTTCCCTCTTCTCTTTACCTCAGTTGCATATCACCTCCCCCCGGTAACCCTGCTCCTTCCCTTTCTCCCATGGTCAATTCTCCTCTCCTATCAAATTCCTTCTTCGCCAGCCCTTTACCCTTTTCACATCTCAACCTCCCAGCTTGTTACTTCAAACCCCTCTTGCCCCACCTACTGGTTTAACTTATCACCCTAAAGCTTGTACTCCCCCCCCCCCAACCTACTGGCTTCACTCATCACAAAGCTTGTACTCCCGCCTCCCCCCCCAACCTACTAACTTCACTCATCACAAAGCTTGTACTCCTCCCCCCCACCCCACCTACTGGCTTCACTCATCACAACGCTTGTACTCCCTCCTCCCCCCCCCCAACCTACTGGCTTCACTCATCACAAAGCTTGTACTCCCTCCTCCCCCCCCCCAACCTACTGGCTTCACTCATCACAAAGCTTGTACTCCCTCCTCCCCCCCCCCAACCTACTGGCTTCACTCATCACAAAGCTTGTACTCCCTCCTCCCCCCCCCCCCAACCTACTGGCTTCACTCATCACAAAGCTTGTACTCCCCCCCCCCCCCCAACCTACTGGCTTCACTCATCACAAAGCTTGTACTCCCTCCTCCCCCCCCCCAACCTACTGGCTTCACTCATCACAAAGCTTGTACTCCCTCCTCCCCCCCCCAACCTACTGGCTTCACTCATCACAAAGCTTGTACTCCCTCCTCCCCCCCCCAACCTACTGGCTTCACTCATCACAAAGCTTGTACTCCCTCCTCCCCCCCCCAACCTACTGGCTTCACTCATCACAAAGCTTGTACTCCCTCCTCCCCCCCCCACCTACTGGCTTCACTCATCACAAAGCTTGTACTCCCACCTCCCCCCCCCAACCTACTGGCTTCACTCATCACAAAGCTTGTACTCCCTCCTCCCCCCCCCCAACCTACTGGCTTCACTCATCACAAAGCTTGTACTCCCTCCTCCCCCCCCCCCCAACCTACTGGCTTCACTCATCACAAAGCTTGTACTCCCTCCTCCCCCCCCCCAACCTACTGCTTCACTCATCACAAAGCTTGTACTCCTCCTCCCCCCCCCCCCAACCTACTGGCTTCACTCATCACAAAGCTTGTACTCCCTCCTCCCCCCCCCCCAACCTACTGGCTTCACTCATCACAAAGCTTGTACTCCCCTCCTCCCCCCCCCAACCTACTGGCTTCACTCATCACAAAGCTTGTACTCCCTCCTCCCCCCCCCCCCAACCTACTGGCTTCACTCATCACAAAGCTTGTACTCCCTCCTCCCCCCCCAACCTACTAACTTCACTCATCACAAAGCTTGTACTGCCCCCCCCCACCCCAACCTACTGGCTTCACTCATCACAAAGCTTGTACTCCCTCCTCCCCCCCCAACCTACTGGCTTCACTCATCACAAAGCTTGTACTGCCCCCCCACCTACTGGCTTCACTCATCACAAAGCTTGTACTGCCCCCCCCCCCAACCTACTGGCTTCACTCATCACAAAGCTTGTACTCCCTCCTCCCCCCCCAACCTACTGGCTTCACTCATCACAAAGCTTGTACTGCCCCCCCACCTACTGGCTTCACTCATCACAAAGCTTGTACTGCCCCCCCCCCCAACCTACTGGCTTCACTCATCACAAAGCTTGTACTGCCCCCCCCCCAACCTACTGGCTTCACTCATCATAAAGCTTGTACTGCCCCCCCCCCAACCTACTGGCTTCACTCATCACAAAGCTTGTACTGCCCCCCCACCTACTGGCTTCACTCATCACAAAGCTTGTACTCCCTCCTCCCCCCCCCCAACCTACTGGCTTCACTCATCACAAAGCTTGTACTCCCTCCTCCCCCCCCCCAACCTACTGGCTTCACTCATCACAACGCTTGTACTCCCTCCTCCCCCCCCAACCTACTGGCTTCACTCATCACAAAGCTTGTACTCCCTCCTCCCCCCCCCAACCTACTGGCTTCTCTCATCACAAAGCTTGTACTCCCTCCCCCACCTACTGGCTTCACTCATCACAAAGCTTGTACTGCCCCCCCACCCCACCTACTGGCTTCACTCATCACAAAGCTTGTACTCCCTCCCCACCCCACCCACCTACTGGCTTCACTCATCACAAAGCTTGTACTCCCTCCTCCCCCCCCCAACCTACTGGCTTCACTCATCACAACGCTTGTACTCCCTCCTCCCCCCCCAACCTACTGGCTTCACTCATCACAACGCTTGTACTCCCTCCTCCCCCCCCAACCTACTGGCTTCACTCATCACAAAGCTTGTACTCCCTCCTCCCCCCCCCCAACCTACTGGCTTCACTCATCACAAAGCTTGTACTCCCTCCTCACCCCCCCCCAACCTACTGGCTTCACTCATCACAAAGCTTGTACTTGCCCCCCCACCTACTGCTTCACTCATCACAAAGCTTGTACGCCCCCCCCACCCCACCTACTGGCTTCACTCATCACAAAGCTTGTACTCCTGCCCCCCCCCACCTACTGGCTTCACTCATCACAAAGCTTGTACTCCCTCCCCCCACCCCAACCTACTGGCTTCACTATCACAAAGCTTGTACTCCCTCCTCCCCCCCCCCAACCTACTGGCTTCACTCATCACAAAGCTTGTACTCCCTCCCTCCCCACCCCACTACTGGCTTCACTCATCAAAGCTTGTACTCCCTCCTCCCCCCCCAACCTACTGGCTTCACTCATCACAACGCTTGTACTCCCTCCTCCCCCCCCAACCTACTGGCTTCACTCATCACAAAGCTTGTACTCCCTCCTCCCCCCCCCCAACCTACTGGCTTCACTCATCACAAAGCTTGTACTCCCTCCTCCCCCCCCAACCTACTGGCTTCACTCATCACAAAGCTTGTACTCCCTCCTCCCCCCCCCCAACCTACTGGCTTCACTCATCACAACGCTTGTACTCCCCTCCTCCCCCCCCCACCCTACTGGCTTCACTCATCACAACGCTTGTACTCCCTCCTCCCCCCCCCCAACCTACTGGCTTCACTCATCACATCACAAAGCTTGTACTCCCTCCTCCCCCCCCAACCTACTGGCTTCACTCATCACAAAGCTTGTACTGCCCCCCCCCCACCCCCAACCTACTGGCTTCACTCATCACAAAGCTTGTACTGCCCTCCTCCCCCACCACCACCTACTGGCTTCACTCATCACAAAAGCTTGTACTCCCTCCTCCCCCCCCACCCCACCTACTGGCTTCACTCATCACAAAGCTTGTACTGCCCCCCCCCCCCCCAACCTACTAGGCTTCACTCATCACAAAGCTTGTACTCCCCTCCTCCCCCCCCCACCTACTGGCTTCACTCATCACAAAGCTTGTACTCCCTCCCTCCCCCCACCCCCCAACCTACTGGCTTCACTCATCACAAAGCTTGTACTCCCTCCTCCCCCCCCCAACCTACTGGCTTCACTCATCACAAAGCTTGTACCTGCCACTCCTCCCCCCCCCCAACCTACTGGCTTCACTCATCACAACGCTTGTACTTCCCTCCTCCCCCCCCCCAACCTACTGGCTTCACTCATCACAAAGCTTGTACTCCACCTCCTCCCCCCCCCAACCTACTGGCTTCACTCATCACAAAGCTTGTACTCCCTCCTCCCCCCCCCCAACCTACTGGCTTCACTCATCACAAAGCTTGTACTCCCCTCCTCCCCCCCCCCCACCTACTGGCTTCACTCATCACAAAGCTTGTACTCCCCTCCTCCCCCCCCCAACCTACTGGCTTCACTCATCACAAAGCTTGTACTGCCCTCCTCCCCCCCCCAACCTACTGGCTTCACTCATCACAAAGCTTGTACTCCCTCCTCCCCCCCCCCAACCTACTGGCTTCACTCATCACAAGCTTGTACTCCCTCCTCCCCCCCCCCAACCTACTGGCTTCACTCATCACAAAGCTTGTACTCCCTCCTCCCCCCCCCAACCTACTGGCTTCACTCCATCACAAAGCTTGTACTCCCTCGCTCCCCCCCCCAACCTACTGGCTTCACTCATCACAAAGCTTGTACTGCCACCCCCCCAACCCCCACCTACTGGCTTCACTCATCACAAAGCTTGTACTCCCTCCTCCCCCCCCCCAACCTAACCTACTGGCTTCACTCATCACAAAGCTTGTACTCCCTCCCCCCCCACCCCACCTACTGGCTTCACTCATCACAAAGCTTGTACTCCCTCCTCCCCCCCCCCAACCTACTGGCTTCACTCATCACAAAGCTTGTACTCCCTCCTCCCCCCCCCCCAACCTACTGGCTTCACTCATCACAAAGCTTGTACTCCCTCCTCCCCCCCCAACCTACTGGCTTCACTCATCACAAAGCTTGTACTCCCTCCTCCCCCCCCCAACCTACTGGCTTCACTCATCACAAAGCTTGTACTCCTCCCCCCCCACCCCACCTACTGGCTTCACTCATCACAAAGCTTGTACTCCCTCCCCCCCCCCCCCAACCTACTGGCTTCACTCATCACAAAGCTTGTACTCCCTCCTCCCCCCCCCAACCTACTGGCTTCACTCATCACAAAGCTTGTACTCCCTCCTCCCCCCCCCCAACCTACTGGCTTCACTCATCACAAAGCTTGTACTCCCTCCTCCCCCCCCCCCCAACCTACTGGCTTCACTCATCACAAAGCTTGTACTCCCTCCCCCCCCCCCAACCTACTGGCTTCACTCATCACAAAGCTTGTACTCCCTCCTCCCCCCCCCAACCTACTGGCTTCACTCATCACAAAGCTTGTACTCCCTCCTCCCCCCCCAACCTACTGGCTTCACTCATCACAAAGCTTGTACTCCCTCCTCCCCCCCCAACCTACTGGCTTCACTCATCACAAAGCTTGTACTCCCTCCCCCCCCCCCCAACCTACTGGCTTCACTCATCACAAAGCTTGTACTCCCTACTCCCCCCCCCCCAACCTACTGGCTTCACTCATCACAAAGCTTGTACTCCCTACTCCCCCCCCCCCCCCAACCTACTGGCTTCACTCATCACAAAGCTTGTACTCCCTCCCCCCCCCCCAACCTACTGGCTTCACTCATCACAAAGCTTGTACTCCCTCCTCCCCCCCCCAACCTACTGGCTTCACTCATCACAAAGCTTGTACTCCCTCCTCCCCCCCCCAACCTACTGGCTTCACTCATCACAAAGCTTGTACTCCCCTCCTCCCCCCCCCCCAACCTACTGGCTTCACTCATCACAAAGCTTGTACTCCCTCCTCCCCCCCCCCAACCTACTGGCTTCACTCATCACAAAGCTTGTACTCCCTCCTCCCCCCCCCCCAACCTACTGGCTTCACTCATCACAAAGCTTGTACTCCCTCCTCCCCCCCCCAACCTACTGGCTTCACTCATCACAAAGCTTGTACTCCCTCCTCCCCCCCCCCCCAACCTACTGGCTTCACTCATCACAAAGCTTGTACTCCCTCCTCCCCCCCCCCAACCTACTGGCTTCACTCATCACAAAGCTTGTACTCCCTCCTCCCCCCCCCCCCAACCTACTGGCTTCACTCATCACAAAGCTTGTACTCCCTCCTCCCCCCCCCCCCAACCTACTGGCTTCACTCATCACAAAGCTTGTACTCCCTCCTCCCCCCCCCCCCAACCTACTGGCTTCACTCATCACAAAGCTTGTACTCCCTCCTCCCCCCCCCCCAACCTACTGGCTTCACTCATCACAAAGCTTGTACTCCCCTCCTCCCCCCCCCCCCAACCTACTGGCTTCACTCATCACAAAGCTTGTACTCCCTCCTCCCCCCCCCCAACCTACTGGCTTCACTCATCACAAAGCTTGTACTCCCTCCTCCCCCCCCCAACCTACTGGCTTCACTCATCACAACGCTTGTACTCCTCCTCCCCCCCCAACCTACTGGCTTCACTCATCACAACGCTTGTACTCCCTCCTCCCCCCCCAACCTACTGGCTTCACTCATCACAAAGCTTGTACTCCCTCCTCCCCCCCCCCAACCTACTGGCTTCACTCATCACAAAGCTTGTACTCCCTCCTCCCCCCCCCAACCTACTGGCTTCACTCATCACAAAGCTTGTACTCCCTCCTCCCCCCCCCAACCTACTGGCTTCACTCATCACAAAGCTTGTACTGCCTCCAACCTACTGGCTTCACTCATCACAAAGCTTGTACTGCCCCCCCACCTACTGGCTTCACTCATCACAAAGCTTGTACTGCCCCCCCACCTACTGGCTTCACTCATCACAAAGCTTGTACTGCCCCCCCACCTACTGGCTTCACTCATCACAAAGCTTGTACTGCCCCCCCACCTACTGGCTTCACTCATCACAAAGCTTGTACTGCCCCCCCACCTACTGGCTTCACTCATCACAAAGCTTGTACTGCCCCCCCACCTACTGGCTTCACTCATCACAAAGCTTGTACTGCCCCCCCCACCTACTGGCTTCACTCATCACAAAGCTTGTACTGCCCCCCCACCTACTGGCTTCACTCATCACAAAGCTTGTACTGCCCCCCCCACCTACTGGCTTCACTCATCACAAAGCTTGTACCTGCCCCCCCCACCTACTGGCTTCACTCATCACAAAGCTTGTACTGCCCCCCCCACCTACTGGCTTCACTCATCACAAAGCTTGTACTGCCCCCCCCCCACCTACTGGCTTCACTCATCACAAAGCTTGTACTGCCCCCCCACCCCACCTACTGGCTTCACTCATCACAAAGCTTGTACTCCCTCCTCCCCCCCCCCACCTACTGGCTTCACTCATCACAAAGCTTGTACTCCCTCCTCCCCCCCCCCCAACCTACTGGCTTCACTCATCACAACGCTTGTACTCCCTCCTCCCCCCCCCACCTACTGGCTTCACTCATCACAAAGCTTGTACTCCCTCCTCCCCCCCCAACCTACTGGCTTCACTCATCACAAAGCTTGTACTCCCTCCTCCCCCCCCCAACCTACTGGCTTCACTCATCACAAAGCTTGTACTCCCTCCTCCCCCCCCCAACCTACTGGCTTCACTCATCACAAAGCTTGTACTCCCTCCTCCCCCCCCCAACCTACTGGCTTCACTCATCACAAAGCTTGTACTCCCTCCTCCCCCCCCCAACCTACTGGCTTCACTCATCACAAAGCTTGTACTCCCTCCTCCCCCCCCCAACCTACTGGCTTCACTCATCACAAAGCTTGTACTCCCTCCTCCCCCCCCCAACCTACTGGCTTCACTCATCACAAAGCTTGTACTCCCTCCTCCCCCCCCCAACCTACTGGCTTCACTCATCACAAAGCTTGTACTCCCCTCCCCCCCCCCCCCAACCTACTGGCTTCACTCATCACAAAGCTTGTACTCCCTCCTCCCCCCCCAACCTACTGGCTTCACTCATCACAAAGCTTGTACTCCCTCCTCCCCCCCCCCAACCTACTGGCTTCACTCATCACAAAGCTTGTACTCCCTCCCCCCCCCCCCACCTACTGGCTTCACTCATCACAAAGCTTGTACTCCCTCCTCCCCCCCCCAACCTACTGGCTTCACTCATCACAAAGCTTGTACTCCTCCTCCCCCCCCAACCTACTGGCTTCTCATCACAAAGCTTGTACTCCCTCTCCCCCCCCCAACCTACTGGCTTCACTCATCACAAAGCTTGTACTCCCTCTCCCCCCCCCCCACCTACTGGCTTCACTCATCACAAAGCTTGTACTCCCTCCTCCCCCCCCAACCTACTGGCTTCTCTCATCACAAAGCTTGTACTCCCTCCTCCCCCCCCCCAACCTACTGGCTTCACTCATCACAAAGCTTGTACTCCCTCCTCCCCCCCCAACCTACTGGCTTCTCTCATCACAAAGCTTGTACTCCCTCTCCCCCCCCCAACCTACTGGCTTCACTCATCACAAAGCTTGTACTCCCTCTCCCCCCCCCCAACCTACTGGCTTCACTCATCACAAAGCTTGTACTCCCTCTCCCCCCCCCCCACCTACTGGCTTCTCTCATCACAAGCTTGTACTCCCTCTCCCCCCCCCAACCTACTGGCTTCACTCATCACAAAGCTTGTACTCCCTCTCCCCCCCCCAACCTACTGGCTTCTCTCATCACAAAGCTTGTACTCCCTCTCCCCCCCCCAACCTACTGGCTTCTCTCATCACAAAGCTTGTACTCCCTCTCCCCCCCCCCAACCTACTGGCTTCTCTCATCACAAAGCTTGTACTCCCTCTCCCCCCCCCCAACCTACTGGCTTCTCTCATCACAAAGCTTGTACTCCCTCTCCCCCCCCCAACCTACTGGCTTCTCTCATCACAAAGCTTGTACTCCCTCTCCCCCCCCCAACCTACTGGCTTCTCTCATCACAAAGCTTGTACTCCCTCTCCCCCCCCCAACCTACTGGCTTCACTCATCACAAAGCTTGTACTCCCTCTCCCCCCCCCAACCTACTGGCTTCTCTCATCACAAAGCTTGTACTCCCTCTCCCCCCCCCAACCTACTGGCTTCTCTCATCACAAAGCTTGTACTCCCTCTCCCCCCCCCCAACCTACTGGCTTCTCTCATCACAAAGCTTGTACTCCCTCTCCCCCCCCCCAACCTACTGGCTTCTCTCATCACAAAGCTTGTACTCCCTCTCCCCCCCCCAACCTACTGGCTTCTCTCATCACAAAGCTTGTACTCCCTCTCCCCCCCCCAACCTACTGGCTTCACTCATCACAAAGCTTGTACTCCCTCTCCCCCCCCCCCACCTACTGGCTTCACTCATCACAAAGCTTGTACTCCCTCCTCCCCCCCCCAACCTACTGGCTTCACTCATCACAAAGCTTGTACTCCCTCCCCCCCCCCCCCACCTACTGGCTTCACTCATCACAAAGCTTGTACTCCCTCCCCCCCCCCCCCAACCTACTGGCTTCTCTCATCACAAAGCTTGTACTCCCTCCCCCCCCCCCCACCTACTGGCTTCACTCATCACAAAGCTTGTACTCCCTCCTCCCCCCCCCAACCTACTGGCTTCACTCATCACAAAGCTTGTACTCCCTCCCCCCCCCCCCCCACCTACTGGCTTCACTCATCACAAAGCTTGTACTCCCTCCTCCCCCCCCCCAACCTACTGGCTTCACTCATCACAAAGCTTGTACTCCCTCCTCCCCCCCCAACCTACTGGCTTCACTCATCACAAAGCTTGTACTCCCTCCTCCCCCCCCCAACCTACTGGCTTCACTCATCACAAAGCTTGTACTCCCCTCCCCCCCCCCCCCAACCTACTGGCTTCACTCATCACAAAGCTTGTACTCCCCCCCCCCCACCCCACCTACTGGCTTCACTCATCACAACGCTTGTACTCCCTCCCCCCCCCCAACCTACTGGCTTCACTCATCACAAAGCTTGTACTCCCTCCTCCCCCCCCCAACCTACTGGCTTCACTCATCACAAAGCTTGTACTCCCTCCTCCCCCCCCCAACCTACTGGCTTCACTCATCACAAAGCTTGTACTCCCTCCTCCCCCCCCCAACCTACTGGCTTCACTCATCACAAAGCTTGTACTCCCTCCTCCCCCCCCCAACCTACTGGCTTCACTCATCACAAAGCTTGTACTCCCCTCCTCCCCCCCCCCAACCTACTGGCTTCACTCATCACAAAGCTTGTACTCCCTCCTCCCCCCCCCAACCTACTGGCTTCACTCATCACAAAGCTTGTACTCCCCTCCTCCCCCCCCCAACCTACTGGCTTCACTCATCACAAAGCTTGTACTCCCTCCTCCCCCCCCCAACCTACTGGCTTCACTCATCACAAAGCTTGTACTCCCTCCTCCCCCCCCCAACCTACTGGCTTCACTCATCACAAAGCTTGTACTCCCTCCCCCCCCACCCCACCTACTGGCTTCACTCATCACAAAGCTTGTACTCCCTCCCCCCCCCCCCCAACCTACTGGCTTCTCTCATCACAAAGCTTGTACTGCCCCCCCACCTACTGGCTTCACTCATCACAAAGCTTGTACTCCCTCCTCCCCCCCCAACCTACTGGCTTCACTCATCACAAAGCTTGTACTGCCCCCCCACCTACTGGCTTCACTCATCACAAAGCTTGTACTGCCCCCCCCCCCAACCTACTGGCTTCACTCATCACAAAGCTTGTACTCCCTCCTCCCCCCCCAACCTACTGGCTTCACTCATCACAAAGCTTGTACTGCCCCCCCCACCTACTGGCTTCACTCATCACAAAGCTTGTACTGCCCCCCCCCCCAACCTACTGGCTTCACTCATCACAAAGCTTGTACTGCCCCCCCCCCCAACCTACTGGCTTCACTCATCACAAAGCTTGTACTCCCTCCTCCCCCCCCAACCTACTGGCTTCACTCATCACAAAGCTTGTACTGCCCCCCCACCCCAACCTACTGGCTTCACTCATCACAAAGCTTGTACTCCCTCCTCCCCCCCCCCAACCTACTGGCTTCACTCATCATAAAGCTTGTACTGCCCCCCCCCAACCTACTGGCTTCACTCATCACAAAGCTTGTACTGCCCCCCCACCTACTGGCTTCACTCATCACAAAGCTTGTACTCCCTCCTCCCCCCCCCCAACCTACTGGCTTCACTCATCACAAAGCTTGTACTCCCTCCTCCCCCCCCCAACCTACTGGCTTCACTCATCACAAAGCTTGTACTCCCTCCTCCCCCCCCCCAACCTACTGGCTTCACTCATCACAAAGCTTGTACTCCCTCCTCCCCCCCCCAACCTACTGGCTTCACTCATCACAAAGCTTGTACTCCCTCCTCCCCCCCCCAACCTACTGGCTTCACTCATCACAAAGCTTGTACTCCCTCCTCCCCCCCCAACCTACTGGCTTCACTCATCACAAAGCTTGTACTCCCTCCTCCCCCCCCCAACCTACTGGCTTCTCTCATCACAAAGCTTGTACTCCCTCCCCCACCTACTGGCTTCACTCATCACAAAGCTTGTACTGCCCCCCCCACCTCCACCTACTGGCTTCACTCATCACAAAGCTTGTACTCCCTCCCCCACCCCACCCACCTACTGGCTTCACTCATCACAAAGCTTGTACTCCCTCCTCCCCCCCCCCAACCTACTGGCTTCACTCATCACAAAGCTTGTACTCCCTCCTCCCCCACCCCACCTACTGGCTTCACTCATCACAAAGCTTGTACTCCCTCCTCCCCCCCCAACCTACTGGCTTCACTCATCACAACGCTTGTACTCCCTCCTCCCCCCCCCAACCTACTGGCTTCACTCATCACAACGCTTGTACTCCCTCCTCCCCCCCCAACCTACTGGCTTCACTCATCACAAAGCTTGTACTCCCTCCTCCCCCCCCCAACCTACTGGCTTCACTCATCACAAAGCTTGTACTCCCTCCTCACCCCCCCCCCAACCTACTGGCTTCACTCATCACAAAGCTTGTACTGC
Source organism: Hemitrygon akajei (assembly GCF_048418815.1). Classification (NCBI taxonomy): domain Eukaryota; kingdom Metazoa; phylum Chordata; class Chondrichthyes; order Myliobatiformes; family Dasyatidae; genus Hemitrygon; species Hemitrygon akajei. The sequence continues at coordinate 100,844,897 of NC_133126.1, forward strand.
CCCCCCCACCTACTGGCTTCACTCATCACAAAGCTTGTACTGCCCCCCCACCCCACCTACTGGCTTCACTCATCACAAAGCTTGTACTGCCCCCCCCACCCCAACCTACTGGCTTCACTTATCACAAAGCTTGTACTCCCTCCTCCCCCCCCCCCAACCTACTGGCTTCACTCATCACAAAGCTTGTACTCCCTCCTCCCCCACCCCACCTACTGGCTTCACTCATCACAAAGCTTGTACTCCCCTCCTCCCCCCCCCCAACCTACTGGCTTCACTCATCACAACGCTTGTACTCCCTCCTCCCCCCCCCAACCTACTGGCTTCACTCATCACAAAGCTTGTACTCGCCTCCTCCCCCCCCCCAACCTACTGGCTTCACTCATCACAAAGCTTGTACTCCCTCCTCCCCCCCCCAACCTACTGGCTTCACTCATCACAAAGCTTGTACTCCCTCCCCCCCCCCCCACCTACTGGCTTCACTCATCACAAAGCTTGTACTCCCTCCTCCCCCCCCCCAACCTACTGGCTTCACTCATCACAAAGCTTGTACTCCCCTCCTCCCCCCCCCAACCTACTGGCTTCACTCATCACAAAGCTTGTACTGCCCCCCCCACCTACTGGCTTCACTCATCACAAAGCTTGTACTCCCTCTCCCCCCCCCAACCTACTGGCTTCACTCATCACAAAGCTTGTACTCCCTCCTCCCCCCCCCAACCTACTGGCTTCACTCATCACAAAGCTTGTACTCCCTCCCCCCCCCCCCCCACCTACTGGCTTCACTCATCACAAAGCTTGTACTCCTCCCTCCCCCCCCCCCAACCTACTGGCTTCACTCATCACAAAGCTTGTACTCCCTCTCTCCCCCCCCAACCTACTGGCTTCACTCATCACAAAGCTTGTACTGCCCCCCCCCACCTACTGGCTTCACTCATCACAACGCTTGTACTCCCTCCTCCCCCCCCCAACCTACTGGCTTCACTCATCACAAAGCTTGTACTCCCTCCTCCCCCCCCCCAACCTACTGGCTTCACTCATCACAAAGCTTGTACTGCCCCCCCCCACCCCCACCTACTGGCTTCACTCATCACAAAGCTTGTACTGCCCCCTCCCCCCCCCACCTACTGGCTTCACTCATCACAAAGCTTGTACTGCCCCCCCCCCCCCCCAACCTACTGACTTCACTCATCACAAAGCTTGTACTGCCCCCCCCACCCCCACCTACTGGCTTCACTCATCACAAAGCTTGTACTCCCTCCTCCCCCCCCCAACCCTACTGGCTTCACTCATCACAAAGCTTGTACTCCCTCCTCCCCCCCCCAACCTACTGGCTTCACTCATCACAAAGCTTGTACTCCCTCCTCCCCCCCCCCCAACCTACTGGCTTCACTCATCACAAAGCTTGTACTCCCTCCTCCCCCCCCAACCTACTGGCTTCACTCATCACAAAGCTTGTACTCCCTCCTCCCCCCCCCCAACCTACTGGCTTCACTCATCACAAAGCTTGTACTCCCTCCTCCCCCCCCCCCACCTACTGGCTTCACTCATCACAACGCTTGTACTGCCCCCCCCCCCCAAAC